>NC_050576.1:425349123-425378604 GCF_011100635.1 Trichosurus vulpecula
CAACTTTCTCGGCGGACTCCGAATCACGGTATTGCACCCTGCAGGGGACAGTGACCTTGATGCATTTGGCCATGCTGTTCAGCTGGATCTCTTGCAGTCAAGTTGCAAAGTGCAGATTCGTCGTGCCCCATTGACTTCAATGGGGCGAAAGCTTGAATGTGCAGACAACTCCAAGAGAAAGAGCAGCAAGCGAAAGCTAATGCGTTAGCTGAAGAGAAAGCAAGGAGAGAAAGCGGCCGGCAACACAGCTTTCAAGTAGCTTGGAATACGGCCGAGTTCCTGCGCGATTCACTTGCTGCCGTTCTAGCCTATGGGAAAAGACCCATTGGGCGAATGTGCCATTCGCCCCCAACTTTCTCGGCGGACTCCGAATCACGGTATTGCACCCTGCAGGGGACAGTGACCTTGATGCATTTGGCCATGCTGTTCAGCTGGATCTCTTGCAGTCAAGTTGCAAAGTGCAGATTCGTCGTGCCCCATTGACTTCAATGGGGCGAAAGCTTGAATGTGCAGACAACTCCAAGAGAAAGAGCAGCAAGCGAAAGCTAATGCGTTAGCTGAAGAGAAAGCAAGGAGAGAAAGCGGCCGGCAACACAGCTTTCAAGTAGCTTGGAATACGGCCGAGTTCCTGCGCGATTCACTTGCTGCCGTTCTAGCCTATGGGAAAAGACCCATTGGGCAAATGTGCCATTCGCCCCCAACTTTCTCGGCGGACTCCGAATCACGGTATTGCACCCTGCAGGGGACAGTGACCTTGATGCATTTGGCCATGCTGTTCAGCTGGATCTCTTGCAGTCAAGTTGCAAAGTGCAGATTCGTCGTGCCCCATTGACTTCAATGGGGCGAAAGCTTGAATGTGCAGACAACTCCAAGAGAAAGAGCAGCAAGCGAAAGCTAATGCGTTAGCTGAAGAGAAAGCAAGGAGAGAAAGCGGCCGGCAACACAGCTTTCAAGTAGCTTGGAATACGGCCGAGTTCCTGCGCGATTCACTTGCTGCCGTTCTAGCCTATGGGAAAAGACCCATTGGGCGAATGTGCCATTCGCCCCCAACTTTCTCGGCGGACTCCGAATCACGGTATTGCACCCTGCAGGGGACAGTGACCTTGATGCATTTGGCCATGCTGTTCAGCTGGATCTCTTGCAGTCAAGTTGCAAAGTGCAGATTCGTCGTGCCCCATTGACTTCAATGGGGCGAAAGCTTGAATGTGCAGACAACTCCAAGAGAAAGAGCAGCAAGCGAAAGCTAATGCGTTAGCTGAAGAGAAAGCAAGGAGAGAAAGCGGCCGGCAACACAGCTTTCAAGTAGCTTGGAATACGGCCGAGTTCCTGCGCGATTCACTTGCTGCCGTTCTAGCCTATGGGAAAAGACCCATTGGGCGAATGTGCCATTCGCCCCCAACTTTCTCGGCGGACTCCGAATCACGGTATTGCACCCTGCAGGGGACAGTGACCTTGATGCATTTGGCCATGCTGTTCAGCTGGATCTCTTGCAGTCAAGTTGCAAAGTGCAGATTCGTCGTGCCCCATTGACTTCAATGGGGCGAAAGGCTTGAATGTGCAGACAACTCCAAGAGAAAGAGCAGCAAGCGAAAGCTAATGCGTTAGCTGAAGAGAAAGCAAGGAGAGAAAGCGGCCGGCAACACAGCTTTCAAGTAGCTTGGAATACGGCCGAGTTCCTGCGCGATTCACTTGCTGCCGTTCTAGCCTATGGGAAAAGACCCATTGGGCAAATGTGCCATTCGCCCCCAACTTTCTCGGCGGACTCCGAATCACGGTATTGCACCCTGCAGGGGACAGTGACCTTGATGCATTTGGCCATGCTGTTCAGCTGGATCTCTTGCAGTCAAGTTGCAAAGTGCAGATTCGTCGTGCCCCATTGACTTCAATGGGGCGAAAGCTTGAATGTGCAGACAACTCCAAGAGAAAGAGCAGCAAGCGAAAGCTAATGCGTTAGCTGAAGAGAAAGCAAGGAGAGAAAGCGGCCGGCAACACAGCTTTCAAGTAGCTTGGAATACGGCCGAGTTCCTGCGCGATTCACTTGCTGCCGTTCTAGCCTATGGGAAAAGACCCATTGGGCAAATGTGCCATTCGCCCCCAACTTTCTCGGCGGACTCCGAATCACGGTATTGCACCCTGCAGGGGACAGTGACCTTGATGCATTTGGCCATGCTGTTCAGCTGGATCTCTTGCAGTCAAGTTGCAAAGTGCAGATTCGTCGTGCCCCATTGACTTCAATGGGGCGAAAGCTTGAATGTGCAGACAACTCCAAGAGAAAGAGCAGCAAGCGAAAGCTAATGCGTTAGCTGAAGAGAAAGCAAGGAGAGAAAGCGGCCGGCAACACAGCTTTCAAGTAGCTTGGAATACGGCCGAGTTCCTGCGCGATTCACTTGCTGCCGTTCTAGCCTATGGGAAAAGACCCATTGGGCTAATGTGCCATTCGCCCCCAACTTTCTCGGCGGACTCCGAATCACGGTATTGCACCCTGCAGGGGACAGTGACCTTGATGCATTTGGCCATGCTGTTCAGCTGGATCTCTTGCAGTCAAGTTGCAAAGTGCAGATTCGTCGTGCCCCATTGACTTCAATGGGGCGAAAGGGAAACTGAGACTCTTATGTTTGCAAATAATTATGGCCAGTCTATTAGCCCCAAAGTGTAAGCAAAGGGGCGCTCACTTATTGGGGCGTGGCTAAACAGAGTGTGGTATATGATTGGAATTATTGAACCATGGGGAATTATTTAATGGACAGTTTCAGAGGAAATTAGAAATACTTCTGTGACCTGATGAAGAGTAAAGCCAGCAGAACTAAGATTATAATTCTTATAATGATAAAAATATCATAGAGAAAAACAGTTTTGAAAGACTTTGGAATTTGCATCAATTCATTGAGAAACCATGAATCTAGAGGACAGAATATGAAACATAGTATTCATCTTTGCCTAGAGGTTATGTACTTAAAATGCAGAGAGAGACGTGTTTTCAGCCATTGTCAATGTGGATATTTGTTTTGCTGGATTACATACAATGGGGTCTTTTTTGTTTATTTTTTAATTGTTTAATGGGGGTAGTGGGAGTGAGAGATTATAAATATTTGCAAAAAAAAAGTTAAGTAACCTGAAGTTTTGCTTGCACAATGATACATTCTGATTTGTGGCCCTTTGGTCTATGGTACTGTTTCAGGCAAAATCGCCAACAACATTCTGGGCATCATCAGAAAGGAAATTAGAACTCAAAGTCAATCATTACATTTCACCTTCCTAGAAAACCATGATCTCTTTGAACTTGGAATGGTGTTTGCCCTTCTAGGTACTTCATCTTAAGGAAAACATAGCAAAGCTGGCTAATGTCCAGAGAACAGTTACTAAAATAAGGGATTAGCATAGATCTCCTTTTGGATATCTCAGCAGTGCAAAGACCAAGTCCAAGCGAGTATTATAATCGAGGCTTCGAAAATCCTGAAAGAACAGATTGGATCAAGACGAACTCATTGACTAAATTCTAAAATTCTAGAGTCAGGCGTCTACACTGAAAACTTGGAAGAAGATGCTTTAGCTCAAATAAAAAGAAAGTACCCTTTTTGCAACAAGTGGGAAATAGGTGAATCTTGTGACCTCAATGGTGAGGAGGTTGTGATTAAGAAACCTAAGTAGATATAGATGGGTTTAAGAAGGGTTTGTATGATCATGGGTTTAGTGACAGAAATAGAAGTCCACCTTCCCCTGCTCCTAATTTTGTAGATGATGAAATGGGCATAGCAGCCTGGGGCATCCCTTAGTATACACTTGCTGATTGGATCCCTGGGGATAACTAACCCAAGTTCAATGTACTCTGGGGGGGATGGGGTCTATACTCCTAAAACGATAGTTTACACGTTCACCCTTATGCAATATATCATTAAACCATAGATTTCAGTCTGGAACAGATCTTAGAGGTTATCTAGTTCAACCCCTACATTTTACACACAAGGAAACTGAGGCCCAGGAAAGTTAGGTGATTTGCTCCAGGCCACAGAGGTAGTAAATGAAAGAGTTGGGATTCAGACCCAGGTCCTCTAAATTTAAATATAGTGTTTTTCCCACTATACAAATTTACTTGTTCAATCTTAACTTTTTGAGGTTTATGATAGAAAGGGAAATGCATTCCTTGGTACCTCTGTCCATCAGCGGTTGGGCCGCTGATATAACCATTTAGGATTTATATTCTGATTTTTAAAATTGAAAAATACTTTAAAAATAAAATAAATTGGCTAAATAAAAATGCAACAGAATCATGAAACCCTTGGACTTGGTCTTTTTGTCTCATCTGCTTTTCATTTGCAGGATTTTAAATATTTACTCTTGGTCAATCTTGCCTTGTAGGTTCTCCTCTTATTGTACGCTGCAATATAAAAGACGGGAAAGATAATTTAAATCATAGAAGTTGGCTCTTTCCCCTCGCTCAAGATGGCGGACAAAAAGCCTCCAAAGGAACCAAAGGAAAAGAAGGTCAAAAAGGAAAAAAAAGAGAACAAAAAGGAAGATGTGGCTGAAAAGGTGGTGAAAAAGCCTCGAAAGCATTGCAGTCGGAACCCAGTCCTGGCCCGAGGGATTGGTAGATACTCCAGGTCTGCAATGTATTCCCGGAGAGCCATGTACAAGCGGAAATATGCTGCACCAAAAACCCGGATTGAAAGGAAAAAGAAAGAGAAGGTGCCTGCTACTATCTCAAAGCCAGTTGGTGGTGATAAGAATGGAGGAACCCGTATGGTGAAGATTCGCAAAATGCCTCGGTATTACCCTACTGAGGATGTGCCTAGAAAGCTGCTAAGTCATGGCAAAAAGCCCTTCAGCCAGCATGTGAGGAGACTTCGAGCTAGCATCAAGCCAGGCACTGTTCTGATCATGCTCACTGGCCGCCACAGGGGCAAGCGAGTGGTTTTCCTGAAGCAGCTGGCTTGCTACTGGTGACTGGACCTCTGACCATCAACCGTGTTCCTCTGAGAAGGACCCATCAGAAATTTGTCATTGCCACCTCTACCAGGGTTAACCTTTCAGGTGTAAAAATTCCAAATCATCTTACTGATGCTTACTTCAAGAAGAAGAGGCTCCGTAAACCTAGGCACCAAGAAGGAGAGATTTTTGACACAGAAAAAGAGAAATACGAGATTACAGAGCAGAGCAAGGCTGATCAGAGAACAGTGGACTCTCAGATCCTGCCCCAAGTCAAGAAAATTCCTCAGCTCCGTGGCTCCCTGCGTTCTGTATTCTCTCTCTCCAATGGAGTTTATCCGCACAAACTGGTGTTTTAAATGCCTTCCAGAGAACTCTTATTAAAATATTTGGAATAGTTTAAAAAAATAAATAAATAAATCATAGAAGTTGGAGAGTCAATGACACTCTTGTGGACTTCCTCAATTCTACCCGAATCAAAGAAGGGATTGAGTAAGTATTCATAGTCTTCAGGAAACTCAGATCTTTTAGAGTAGTCTCTCTAAATATCCCCCCAAAACAGTTGTCTTGCCTCTGTTTGAAGACTTGGAGTGACAAGGAAGTCATCATTTACTGATGTAAAATTTCTTTTTTGTACAGCTCTAATTGTTGAGAGGCAGCAAGATCTGCACAGATTCAGGCATTGCCAGTGATAAATATAGTCTTTGTGACCCTGGGCAAGTCACTTAACCCCTTAATGCTCTTGTGTAGATAACTCTCTGAGACTGGGAGTTGCTGGGAAGGTGTTGCTGTGAATCAGGAATGGAGCATAAGCTCTGGAAGGTCCCATGAAGTTAGATTGCCTTCCAGTACAGGGCAAGTGACAGATCATATGTGGCTCATCTGAGGACCCTTCTAGATGAAAGGCTGATCACCAAGTTAGTTTTAAGCAGTGGTGTTCTAGTAAATGGTTAGTGGCCTGCTCTCTGGAAAAAGAAAATGTGTGGGTGGCACACTTTTCAGTTTAATCTGTGTTGACGTTTTGTCCATGGCTTTCCTGAGTCTAGACAGTCAACAAAACAATAAACAAAGCCTTAATCTGTAGCATTTGCTGATTTCTGAGGTGAAAATATTCACACTGAAAATTTTACAATTGCCTCTAATGAGCCAATATATGGCTCCAGCACAGCCTTGGTTGCAGGATATTGAATTTTCCAGCCCAAACAATTTTCTAAAACCATCTGCTAAGGTCATAGAATCAGGAGATCAGAGCTCCTAAGCTGCAGAGCACCTCTGAAGTCCTGAGGGCAGATGACTTCGCCAAGGTCACACAGGTTGTAAGGGTAAAAGATAGGTTATCTGATTCCAGGATCAGTGCTCTTTCCCCTGGGGGCATATGATCTACCCCAAGGGAAGTCTCACCTTCGTCAATGAAGTCACATATTTGCAGGTATTGAAATGCAAATATACAAAGGATAATGTTTCCTAAATTACATAAATGTTTAAAATATAATTTGCTCTATGCTTTCACAGATCAATGGTTTCTTTTGGGGAAAAATACAATTTCTATACTGTAAATATCAGCTTCTCAGAGGTGAGACAGGAAGATTATGACTGTCCCTTTATATGTATATCTGGATCTTCTGCAGCATTTATTATGCTCAAGCATCCAGGTAAGTGCCAAAATGATAAGTGCAATTTTGGATGTGCAGAAGTAAATTTTAAAAAGGAAACTGATGCAAGAGAAGTGAGATTGGATTTTTCAAAATTAATTGAATTTTTAAAAATTATCTTGCTTTATTTTTAAACAAATATCTCTATAATGTAATAAAATAAAAAAGATGATTGTACATTAAACTTATCTGTTATGTACAACTTGTTATTCCTTTTAAATATATAATAAAGTTATCATGTAAATTTCTTTTTTTTTTCCTTTTTTTCTTCTTCGCTCCCTCCCCTCAACTGCACCCTAGAGGTGGCTGCCATTAGACACAAATATTAACTGTGTAAGAAGTAGTAAAAGCTGGGGTTAGTCTCTGACAGAGCTTCTGGATTCTGTCATAACATTGATGTGTATTTTTTGAAAAGAATTCAGGTTAGTGTATGTTTGCTAGATGCGGCACCTACTACCTACAGCCTGTGATGTGATCAACTTTTGGTTTGCAATCATTTGTTTCTTCAGTTAGTGATAAGAGGCATTAGAATCTGTGCTCAAATTCTCTATAACATAACTATTCAAAAAATTTCTTGTAGCTGATTGGCTCAGTTGGATAAGTGTTTGCCAGGTCTGTTTCTGCTCCCAGACTGTCCTTCAACCCATTCATTTCTATACGTGCAGCATCTTTCTTGGTTCTCCTCTTTCATAGAATCATGGATTGTTAGAACTGGATAGGATGCAAGAGATCTAACCTTTATTTTACTGATGAGGATTTGTCTCTCCTCCTCCTCTCTCCTCTTCTCCCCTCTGTTCCCCTCCCTTCTTCTCTTCTCCCCTCTGCTCCCCTCCCTTCTCCTCCGCTCCCCTTTCCCTTTATCTCCCCCCCGACCCCACATATAGCAAGGGGCAGCTAGGTGGCTCAGTAGATAGAGTGCTGGGCCTGGAGTCAGGAAAACTCATCTTCCTAAATTCAAATCTGGCCTCAGACACTTAGTAGCTATGTGACCCTGGCAAGTCACTTAACCCTGTTTGCCTCAGATCTTCACTTATAAAATGAGCTGGAGAAGGAAATGGCAAACCACTCCAGTATCTTTGCCAGGAAAACCCCACATGGGACATGAGAAGTCAGACAAAAGTGAACAACAATTGTATGTACCAGATGCCTTGTATATACAAAACAACTGGGGGAAGGGCAGGTGCACCTCGAAAACCTGGAATGGCTCATGTGGGAGGTGGTGTTTGAACTGAGCTTCGAAGGAAACCAAAGATTCTAGGAGGCAGCAATGAGGAGGGAGTGCATCCTAGGCATGAGCTAGAGCTTGCATAAGGGCAATGAGAGAGGAAATGAAATGATATATGTCAGGACATCAAGAAAGCCAATTTGTCTATATTGCAGACTGCATAAAGGGAAGTGATATATAATGAACATGGACAAATAGGTTGAAACCAATTTGAGAAAGAATTTAAATACCAAAAAATATGAGCTTGTGTTTTATCCCAGAGGTAATAAGGAACCAATAGAGTTTATTGAGCAGGGTAGCAACATGGTTTCATTCCCTTCTGTTTTATTCTGCTTGGGTGAAGTATATTCCCTAGCTAACTGTTAACTGTTCTTGCCTTTGGTGCAATGCTAAGCTTCTTCACTTCTTGTTCTAAATTGTTTTCTTAGCTTAGTCTCTCTAGTGGCTGTTAGTCTTCCATGAGTGGTGCCCTATGTACCTGGAGCCCTTAGGCAAAACATTAGTCATTTTCAGTCAGAAGCAAAAGCCAGGTGTGAAGTCTGTATTCCTCTTAGGGCCTAGTCTCTGGCTTCCAGTTTCCTGAGAACCACCTCCCAATTTTAATGAATTTTCAGAGCAGAGGTGGATGGCCTTCTAACAAGAGATTCAGGTTGCCAATGCCTTGTATTTCACTGAGATCTCTTTCATGACTCTTCATTCAGTAAGTGGTCTGTCAATGTCTTGTCATTTAAAATTCTGTGACACCATGATAATTCTATCAGGCTTTAAAATGAACAGACATAATTGCCACTGGGAGATGCCATGTACATGTGCTGAAGGAAAATGTGCCTGGTCCTCATCTTGCCTGGTCCTTCTCTTGAATCCCAACATGAGTTTTTGAGAGATCACTACCAGATCCTCTAATGGACAAATCCAGATTTTAAATATATTTCTAAAGAATGCTCTCTACCCTCTGCAGCTGAACTAGGCTACTTGATTTGATTTTGTATTTCATGGTTCTGTTTGCCCATTTGTGATAGTATGCTGGGACACTGGCCAGTTAGATAACTGGTGGCTCCTAAAGTACTTTTGGGCTTTTGCTTTTATTTGTATTTAAGAAAATGATGACTAATATTAAAATATAAACCTTCATGGAGAACAAAATGGTCACTGAAATTGAAATTAGTCTTTCAACACATTAAGTTAATCACTTTTTCTTTAGTCTGGCTAGACACTATATAAACAGTAAAATTACTGGATGGGCAGAATATTCAACTACGTAATACACTTTGCTCATAAAAGATATTTCCTTTGATAATTTTTGAAATACTGAAGCAAAGATGAACAAAATGCAGATGTGTTCAATGAACAAGGAAGAAAGCAATGATATTGGGCCATTTCTGCTTTTTTCTGAAAATTATTAACCTTCTAATTTGCTATTTACTATTTCTAAAAACCTACCATCAAGTCTGACATTTACCAATTCAGACCACAGACACAGAAACAATATGCACAAGGATTTCTCTTTATAATAAAAAAAAGACTAATCTACTTTTTTTTACCAGATCTAAAATCAAACCTAAGTAGTTTGACAGCCAATTTTTACAGGAAAAAAAAAGCACATAAACTATTGTTTAATAATAAACTAAAGTTTTAAATTAAACTATTGTTTAATAATAAACTAAAGTTTATTTTACATATTCTGCAGCTGAGGCTGCCACTTTACAGACCATAGAACTTGAAATTCTAGCCCTAACCCTAGCTCTTGACGGTAACTTAGCTTTGTGACCTTAGTAATTTCATTGTACTTGTCTCCTGACTTGATAATGAAGGGAACACAATTGAAACTAATCATTAGCCATCTCTTTTAGCCCATAACCCTATGAATCCAAGGATCCAGGTTTGTCTATTTGATACTGCGTATCTCATAGACACGTTACATTGTGAATCTCAAAGACACCTTAACTAAACTCATCTCACCATCCCGGGAGCCTTTCCTCTTCCTAATTGTCCTATTATTGTGGAGGGCAACATCATCCTCCCATTCACCCAACTTTACAATTTAAGTATCATCCCTGAACGCTCTATTTTTGGAAGCTGTGACCATTCTCTTTTCTGACACTGCCACCACCCACACTACCCAGTATATGGACGATTGATGCAAGTTTAGAAACTCTGACCAACATGATGGTCAACGACTGATTTCTGAGAATATTGAAATATTAAACTAATGATAAAAAAGAATAAGACATATGCATGCATAGATACATAATAAACATGTACAAGAATACAGAGAAAGGCAGACATACTGACAAAGAAATATGGCATGGCAAAAGTAGAATTTTATATTGCTTGGTTATATGCATTTGTAAAAGGGGTTTTGTTTTTCTGTTGTTCTCAGCAGGTGTTGTCAGCAAGGAGATTCTTTTCCTGATTGAAAACAAATTCACCAAAAGAATGTATGAGACAATACATATGAGAAAAATAAAACCTACAGGATTTACTGAAAGGGTATAGGTAGGAAAAAAAAGAAAATAATTAACCCTAGTTTATCAAACAAAGCAGCACCTTTACACTGTTGAAAAAACAGCAATCCTCAAATGTAAGATCAAGATGCATTCTAACCTGCAGAGGACAGTTAAATTGTCATGAAACCAAAAATTATTACCTTCTTTATTTGTCGATTACATTTATAAATTTTTGTTTAGCAGCTAATATATCTCTTCCTATCTTCTGCACTAAGACAGAAAGGAGCAGGAGTTTAGGAAAGGGAAGTACAGCAGTGATAGCCTGAAAGTTAGAGAAACTGAAAGTCACAGTAAGGATCAAAAATAGGATTACTGTCATAAATCACAGAGACAAGTGGTATTCCATGATAGAGGAGAAGAGATAAAGGATACATAAAGAAATCTCAGAATTTCAAAACACTGAAATAAAACATCTGTGGGTGGTAGGAACAATAAGAAATATGAACATCCTCCATGTGCCAGTCACAATGTTAAATACTGGGAATATAAACACACATACAGAATTGTTAGCATATAAGAATTTATATTCTAAAGGCAGAAGACAACACGTGAAAGCTGAAAAGGGATTACTTGAGAGATACGGTAAAGGAAAGCCAAAGTGTAGCAGAGAGTGGGATAAGACATGGCTGGTCTGGTTTTCTTCCTTAAAAGGAGATTCTTGGAAAAAGTACCATCAGAAGAAGCAGGATAAGGAGACAGTACTTCTAGATTGTGAACTCTAGGGAGGTAGGGAGACTTCAGGAGTAAGAGCTCTGGAGCCCAGCCTGGAGAAGATTGAATGCACCCAGGGTGAAAGAGAAGAATAAGTCATGGTGGCTGAGTAGACTGGGGAAATTAGTGTTTGTTGTAGTCCTCGAGCATGAGGAGTTGGGATGGAAACTATGACTGTCAAAAAATGATTTGTTGTCAAATGTTTTTCATACGCTTTGCAGAACTTGTAGCATAGAAAGCTTCCATATACAAAATGTCAAAATGAAATTAATTTCTAATTGAGAAAAATTATGAAAATATTCCATGTGGTACAAATGGTTTTCCAACCTTTCTCATTCCTCAACTCAATTTTCATAAAAAGAGTTTTCCATGTTTGATACTGAGTCATTTAAACAGCTAAGGCAATAACAATGAAGATGACAATTGTCAAAATGCCTATGAAGTTCTATATAGCAAAGTAAAAACACTCTCCAGATAGAAGGTAGAAGTAAACCATTTATTCAAACATCAGAAAATCTCATCCCACAACCAAATGCTCAGCTTCCACCATCAGTCACTCCACTTCCATCATAACAACAAGGTAGCCAAAACATTGAATACAGAGTATAGTAACCTGGAAGCTCAACATCCAGAAAACTCTGTACCCCCTGCTGGGGTCTTCTCCAAAACAAACTGGTCACCTCTAACAATCACAAGAGCAGCCATTAGCAGCCACCAGCAGCCATGACATTTCTCTCTCTCTCTCAGCATTTTCTATGACATAACTTCCTTTTCCTGTCTATAAACTCCTCCCACCATGTAACTTAGGCTTCCTGTGATGTAAGCAGATCACATTGCCTATTATTGGGTGGGAAAGATCTTCAAATCTAATTGCTACTACAGTTACGTCCATAAAATGTCCTAACTTTCTTTGTGTTTGCCATGATGAAATTTGAAGGACAATAAACTCCTTAATTTTACAACTCCCTTGTAATAAAAGTGCTAAGCATTCAGTTATTTAATCACTAAATTTTTGATTACCACCTGAATAAAGTATAATTCTAAATTTAGAATGCTAAACATTTTATAAGAATACGAAGCAAATATGCACTATATCGTATACTCCTATGGAACAAGAATTAAAATCAATAAACAATTAGAGGAAATTAGGTACTGGAGAAAGAAGGATACTTCAAGTCCTGTCTCTGGAATATGATAGGCAAGTCACCATAGGTAAGTGAATTTACGTCTACCCAGCCCAGGCAAATCTGTTCATGCTGTAAGTTACAGATGAATGGCTCGTCTATATAAGGAGGGAATTCAGAAGAAAAACAAAAAAGGGATAAAAATACTTTAAAAAAAATGACTACCAGCCACCTATATGTAGTCTTGAAAATTTCTATATTATTTCTCCTGCTCTCTATTCTTCAGAAAAAAAATGAAAAAAAAAAGGACACAAAGTTGTCACCAGTAAGTTTCATGACATTCAATCCTTTAACACCTTTGTCTGATAATGCAATGAACTGTGTTCAGTGTTAGGTAGCAGTGAATTGATATGATAACCAACAGGTGATATATGTTAACTAGAAATGTGACAATAAAAAAAGATAATTCTGGAGAAGCAAGCATAATTGAATAATTTCCTTTAGGAATTGTATTCCTCATTAAAAAGTGAAGGCCACAGAAACTTGGGAGGAAAATGATTTAACAACATGAAAACAGTTAGGGAAAGAGACAGTCAATGTCACAGACTCAAGAAAAGAATGTTTAATAACTATAGTCCAGTGACCAAGAGAGAGGGCAACTCTCAACACTTCATTGGGATTGGTGCTACATAGGGCACCAACAGTAGAATACTTACTCCCAAAGTCCAATTGAATTTTCTTTTAAAAGAAAAGAAGCAGTACAAGGAAGAGATACAGAGTACCACAAAAGTAACCCAGCTCGAACAGGAGGTAGGGGTCTAGAGTAAAGGTTCTGTTTTAGAAGGTAAAAGGTTTTTCATTTTCTTTTTCACTGGGAGGCAGGTTATTGATTTCTTTTTGTAGAGGAAGAATTTATTGGGTTTACTTTGGTTTCACTTTGTCTTTCATGGTGGAGTGGAGCGGCTGTTATATTTAAAAGCAAAAAAAAAAAAAAACAAGTCACTGGAGAAAAGCTGAAAAAGAACATGATACATCTTACTGGAGTAAGTACACAGTGAGCATCTGGGGAAGTTCACACCTAATGTTCCCCATCTTCATAAAGATGTATCTTAAAATCACCAGCGGCCAGGGTAGAGCACACTAGTTTTATTTTTTTTTCCTTTCTTTTCCTATGAATAGAAAAAAACCAATACTGGAGACATGAATACACTATTACTTCAAATGTAGAAATGATGAAAACACCAAGTTACACTCCCATTAGCAGTATTAGGTTAGCTATATAGAAATGTGGAATAGTCTAAATCACGCAAAAAATTATTCAACAATACACATGTAAAAAAAGTGGAAGGGAGGACAATGAAAAAGTATAACATCATAGATTTGAGGGAGTAAGGACCTCGGAGATAATCTAGTCCAACTGTCCTCATTTTGCAGATAACGAAACTGAGGATCTCAGAGGTTGTAACATGACCCAAGGCTATATAAACATTTAAGTAGCCAAGCTGGGATTCCAAACCAAGTTCTTCAATTCTCATTCTTGCAGTCTCTTTCATTAAATCAGATATAATGTCCTTTACGTATTTCCTACCTTGGTATACTGCCAGAATTATGACATGTAAAGTATGAAGACGAGGATTCAAATGCCAACTCTTTCACTTAATTGACATATGGGCATGGGTGAGTGACAGCACCTAGGTTTTAATTTCCACATTCTGTAAAATGAAAGAGTTCACATGAAGTGACTTCTAGGGTCCCACCTTATAACTTTCAACACTCACTCCTGTTGACCCTAGAGTAGGGAGGGACTGAGGAGGGTAACTGAGAAAAGACAGAAAAATAGAGAATCAAAGGCTGAGTAAAAAAAAGAGACACAGATACAGAAACACAGACAGTGAAAAAGAGGGTGGGAGAAAAAGATGAAGACAGAAGGAGGAAGTACCTAATAAAATGGATATACCAACTCGAAAAGGAAAAAGAGAATTTTAAAAAACTATATTGCTTCTTTCCCTTATCCTTTCTTATTTTGTATGTGACTCTCAAACTCAAAAAGTAGTGTGCACACAGAAAAAGGCAATAGAACTAAAAAACCCAAAACCTTACCTGTTTATAGCACGTTTACATTCTTATTCCATGTTACATATATTCCAGGTTTTTCCTGGTGAATAATTCCATGACGCTGACACAATTGCCCTGACCTGCTCTTTTTTAATGTTAAAATTCAGGAAAACATAATGGAAGAAGTTCAAAGAATATTCCTTTTTGTACTATCTTATGCCAATGGTTGGATAAAAATCTAAGCTCTACCACTGTAAAGACTGAGTGTCTTGCTGTTAATACCTGGTTCTGTTCCGTGATACTTTGAAAACCAGTTTTGACACTTTTGCAGAGGGAACATTTCTTTGAATTCATTTTGTACAGCATTACTCCTTCATCAAGATACTGAAAGGTAGCTCCATGTGTTCCATGAATATCCAACTAATCCTCCCTTGTGGCTACAGAAGTTAAAAAACTCTGTAAGAGATGAAGAATACAACGATATTATCACCCCAAAATTATTTAACATCTGTTTGATTCAATTAACAGGCAATTTAAATCTAGTACCTCTGAAGTACCCAACCCTATGTAAAATATAAGGTAAAATGCATCTATTTTCTAAATTTTACAATCTTTTTATTGTAAGTTAAAATTGACACAACTGAAATTGTAAAATAGCATTCAATATGATCTTGAAGGTGAGCATTTCGAGCTAAGGTTGATCTCAAATAACGGATAGGTTTTGAGTTTTGTATTTGGAGATCAAATTTTCCATTGAGTTCTGGCCTTTTCATCAGGAAGGTCTGGAATTCCCTTATTTCATTGAATGTCCATGGCCTTGCCTGAAAAATTATGCTTAGTTTTGCTGGGTAGTTGATCCTTGGTTGTAGTCCCAGCTCCTTTGCCCTTCAGAATATCATATTTCAATTTCTCCTGTCTTTTAATGTGGAAGCTGAGAGATCCTGCGTGATCCTGACTGTAGTTCCACAATATTTGAATTGCTTCTTTTTGGCTGCTTCAGTTTATAGCTCTGAAATTTGGCTATAATATTTCTTGGTGTTTTCAGTTTGGGATCTCTTTCAGGGGGTGATCGGTGAATTCTTTCAATGACTATTTTGCCCTCTGGTTCTAGGACCTCTGGGCAGTTGTCTTTGATAATTTCTTCGAAGATACTGAAGGCTCCTTTTTTCATCGTGGATTTCCGGTAGACCAATAACTCTTAAATTGTCTCTCCTGTATCTGTTTTCCAGGTCAGTTGTTTTGCCAATCAGATATTTCACATTATTTTATTTTTTCATTCTTTACATTTTGTTTTACTACTTCCTGGTGCCTCATAGATTCATTAGCTTCCACTTGTTTTTGAGTCTCCTTTTCCATTTGGTTGATTTTACCTCTCAGGGTGTCATTTTCTCTCTTTAGATTCTGTGTCTCCATAGCCATTTCACCAATCTTATTCTTTAGGGACTTGATTTCGTCTTCTTTTAGCTCCCTAATTTGGTTTTTAAAATCCTCCTTTAGCTCTTCCAGCCATGCTTTTTGGGCTGGAGACCAGTTCATGTTACTTTTTGAGGTATCAGACACGTCATTGCCGTCCTCTTCCGTATTGATATTTTGATCCTGCCTGTCTCCATAAAAAGAATCTATTGTCCTCAGTTTTTTTGTGTTCTTCTTCATGTTGGTTTGCCTTTTGCTGGCTTTACCCTGAATTTCTAGCTTTGGGCTCTCTGTCCCAGCTTTCTTATTCTGGGGGTTGTGAGTCTAGAATTATAACCTTCAGTTTCCTGAGGTGTGGGGGAAGGGTCTGGCTCCCTGGTATCTTACTCCCTATGGGTGCTCTCCAGCTTTTCAGCAATTGTCTCAGCTGTTTGTTGTTTGAGCTGATGACTGGCGCTTCCCCTGGGGGAGCAAGATTAGGTCTGGGCTCCCGGTGTTGACCCCTGCGGACTCTGCCCCTCTGGGACTAATGAGCTTCTAGTATTTGTCCTGTGAGGCCCCATTACTTTCTCCTTTGTTTCAGTTCATTTTTTTTCCCCCGAGGAATTCTCTGGGTGAGGGGGGGAGGGATTAGAGCCTTTTACCTGGCCATTGAGTCTTCCGGAAGTTCAAGAAGCCGAGTTCCTGGGTTTTGCAAGCATCAGGAGTGGGTGTTTTCATGGCCGGTGGCGTTGTGCTGCCTCTCCTCGCTTCCACAGACTGCTGTCCTGTGTTGGGAGTCCTGGGGATCTCCGTCGGTTTCGGGCGCCCAGCTTTCTCCCCGCCTGTCTCCCACGTGGATTTCCCCGCCGGCCGCTTCCGCTTTGGTCTGGAGCAGCTCCGCACCGAGCACTCTCCGAGCCTACAGGATCGTGTCTTCAGCCTTTCAGACTCTCCCGGCTCGGAAATTTGCCCCATGCAGACTGCTCGCAGTTTCTGACTCTCTCAAATCTGTTCAAATTCACTTTTTTAGGGGAATCTGACAGACCTTGTGAGAGAGCTCCGGTAAGACGCTGCCTTCATGCGGCCATCTTGGCTCCGCCCGATGGATAGGTTTTGGACAAGCAGAAGAAAAGATAAGCAAAAGATATGACCAAAGAGATCAGTCATATTGGGACAAAAAATATATACTGGAGTTAAATGGGTCACAGAATAATAGATGTAGAGCTGAAAGAGAACTTAGACATCATCAAACCTAATTCCACCATTGTACACATAAGAAAATTGGTAATAATGTTAGTCAAGGATTTGTCCAGGATCACACAATTACTTTCCAACCCAGGGTTCTTCCTGGCTCCAATCCATGCTCTATTTACTCAGAAGGTGGGTGATTAGAACTTGATATATTACATAAAGAGGTATTGCTAATAGGGAAGATGAAAAAGATATGAAAAGAAGAGAATTAAGTGGGATAACAGGAAGCACACTACACTTGTATTCAGGTGACTGGGGTTCAAATTTCAGTAGTGCCATTTATCATGACCACTGCCAGTCACCTGCTGGACACTAGGCTCTGGGCAATTTCTTTGCCTGTCCTCCATTCCTGGAATGCTCTCCATCCTCTACTGTGACTGTCAACCTCCCTAGCATCCTTTGAGACCCAACTAAAATGGGAGTCTTCCTCAAATCCTTTGATTCCGGTATTGCCTGTTAATGTCTTCCTATTTGTGCTTTGTATATATCTGTTGTGTTTCCAAGTATATTTTAAGGTCCTTGAGGGCAGACCCTCTTTTGCTTCTTTTTGTGTCCCCAGCACATTAACACAGTAGCCCTCACAGAGTAGGCATATAGTAATCATTTCCTGGGTAAATGAACGAATGGAACCTTAGTTTCCTCACCTGTAAAAAAGGAATAATTTGATGAGCTCTAAGATCTCACCTAACAGTAAAACCTAAGACCTTATGAACGAGAAGTTTTGAAGTATTCAGGATGGGTTGGAGGGCGTTGGGACATGAAATAACACGGAATGACCAGAGAAGATGTCCTGTATACATCCTATCTTCCTCCCCACCAAAACTCAAACTTTATGCATAATTTTAAAAAACTGTATCCAGTTTTTTTAACTTATTATTTCCAACACCTAGGATGGTGCTTTAGACACAATAGACAATAAACACCTGTGGAATTAAACTTAACTTTCAATTACTCAAGTGTAATACATGTAAAAAAATTCTGAAGGTTTCTTGCAATCTAGATGATAAAAGATTCTAGTTTCCTAAAAGGTCCATACATACCAAATAGCATTTCATTCAAATGGTAGAAATGCCTTCCTACAAATAATCATGGCAAATTCTTGCAATGAAAAAAATTTTGAGGTTATTCGTACAGAATAGCTACCACCCAGGATGACAGACATGACATGAATTAGGGAAAACAGAGTTAAAGAATCACACCAGGTTTACAATTCAATTTGTCCCATACTGTTTTTGGTTAACTTTCTGCCCTGCTTAAAAATTTCATCAAATGGTAAATAAAGGGAACTCCACAATGAAAATTTAGACAAGGCACATTATAAAAAACTATAAGTAGTCAAAGTCGTTTAGATCGCACTTCAGCTTTCAATTCAGGCAGATGAGCAAAAATTCTTGCCAATTTCTTACTCTATCTATTACTTACTATACAACTTACTCAATATAAAATGTTTGATGTGGTAATTTTCTAAATCCATGTGGACTTCAGACACTAAATTCCTAAGGAATTTCATTCAGGGATATCATTTTTTTGACACAACAATACTTTCAGCAGACTTTGATACCCTTGAATATAAGATGCTGACAGAATTGGATATTCATACTACTGTCATCAGAATATTGACAATAATATTCCCCTGAAAGGGTCTAGCCAAGTAGGCCATGTCCCTATAAGAATGCATAGACAAAGATGCCTCTAATCCTGGGATGGGCTGTGAATTTGTGAGCCATGCTGAATTCGGTAAGTCTAGAAAAACAAAGTTTATTAAAGATTTGCCATGTGGGTTATACTCTAAAGGACCTTTGTTTCTGAAGCTAATGCCGACACACCACATTATTCTAAATTTAACTAGAGCACCTTCATGAAGGCAAGTTGAGACTTAATTATGGGAGGGCTTGAGGGGTGGTCCAATACTCTGGGATTACTAGATGAGGGTTTAGGAAGGGTTTTGTGGGGTGACTAGAGATTAAGAGTCCAGGAAAAAAGACAATGGGATTTGGATGGGATCAAGGATCTGAAACAGCTGTACAAAAGAGGGCTAGGCTAGGCAGAGATTTGGGCCTACGTAAGGAAAGGCTTATGGCTCCAGATCAAGTGGGAAGATTCCAGGACAATTCAAGAAGCTTGACATAGTCTAAACCCCATCATTCCCCCCTCAAATGAATGGGACCCGACCCAAATTCCTTTGGGCTGAGGGACAAAGGGGGTGTAGAACCGAGCGATGGATAAGTAGTGTACCACACTACTTAAGGTTTCAGGAGTGTTATGTTGAGGGGTGCTCCAGACCCCAAAATAACTACATGCCTGGTCCTTCCAAATGAATTCAACTCAAGACTTCTCAGACAAGGAAAAATGAAGTCTGTTAAAGATTTGCCACATTGGGTAGACTCTTAGGGAGCCTAAACATTTGCAATGCTAATGGTAACAGGCCAGGTTAATCAGAGCTGATCTAGATGAACCAGATCTTTTGAATCAGAAACTTGAAACCAGGTATTATCTACTTCTCAACATACCCCAGATGAACTTCATACTCATGATATATCTTTAAAAAAAACATGTAAACATATTTAGTAAGCTTCATATGGTAAATTACAGGATTCCACGGTGGAGTAGAAAGAACAATGAACCTAGCATAACTAGTTTTGAATTCAAATGCTCCCTGGGGCTTGTACCACTGCACACTGCCTCTACCACTTTTGAACAGTAGGTAGACTCTACCCTCCTTTTCTAGGTGTGACCAATACTCTCCTCCACCAGCAACTGAGTATTCCTTTGCAATCATTACCATCATAGAGTGCTGCCACAGGTAATGGCACTGTTAGGTAATGACAAGGCACTAGCACTGTCCTTTGTTAGGTTTAGGCACACACTACCAGGGACCAACCTCTGTGGTACGTGTTGCTACTGCTGGCACTTCGGCTCTGATATCCCATACTGGAGTTCTTCACTAGATACTGAAGGTCGGGGTACCACTGCCTATGGATAACTCGAATCATTGCTCCCTAAGACAACTCCAACAGAACTTTCTCTTCTCAGGGACCATCCTCTGAAAAGCAAAACATTTCTTCTACTACTGCAGTTTGTTAGAGGTGCAGGCTTAGTCTGCATTGTGGAAAATGAACCAACTCTAGAGTCCCAGAATCGATTGTTTTATATTTCATTTCTGATGATTGTGCAGTGTGACCTTAAGCTAGTCACTCATTCCAGACACTGAATCTGTAAAAATGCTTATCAGTAGACTCATTTTAGGAGTGTTTTTAGTAGACCTAGAATCTTACGTGAATTTTTGCTAACATATCCACATAACTCAATATATTGAGAAACACTGGGATGAAACCTTTATTACTCTTACTTTGTTTGATGCTTACAACAACACTGGAAAGCAGATTTTGCAGATAAGAAAACCAGACAGATTAAATGACTTCCTCAACACCATGCAGCCAATATATGTCTTAAGGTAGCTTTGAACCAAGGCACCCCAATTTGTACCACATTCCTAAGACAACATTACCCACTACATAACGTTCTGTGTTGAATAGAGGACGCAGGTTTTGCTGATGTAAACACTAAATGATCAAACTTAGCTCCAAAGCTTTTTTTTTCCTTTTACCAAACATTTCCATCAGGCCATGTATAGAAAAAGAACTAATAACTTGCTACGTTCAAATTTGTTGAACACGATCCTGACACACACGTCAAAAAAGAAACGCCTTGGCAACATAGTGACCCATCAAAACCCTGAAAGAGGTCTCATCACACACTGCTAAGTCTGTTAAGGGGAGCCAGCCAACAGGGCAATCTAATGATCTCCTTGATGCAGCTAAGAAATTATTCCATTCTGCAATTCACCAGCAGCAGCCCAGGAAAGCAAGTCAGAAATGAACTCAGGGGCAAGAAACTGCTATAGCTGGGTACCTCAAATTTCCACAAAGACCTCGTGAAAAGAACATCCATGATCTAAGAGACATTTTATATTTCTGTCCCTCGGTAAATACCGAATTGCCATAGTTAGTTCATGAGAAATACCATAGATGAGCACTTTAGAATGCACTAAAAGGCCGCCTTGACCAAAATTCAGAAACCTCAACACTGTAGGGGTCTTAGTGGTATTGGTGTTTATATTGGTGTTGATCACCAATCACGTCTAATTCTCTGCGATCCTCTGTGGGGTATTCTTGGCAGAGATATTTATAGTTTCCATTCCTCCTTAATTTGCTGTTAGAGAAAATGAGGCAGATATAGTTGAGTGAGTTTACACAGATATCATAGCCAGCTATTGTCTGGAATATTCATGAGGACGCCCTAGCTGCAACCTGCCCCCTGGATACTGTTACAAGCCTCACGAATAGGAGTCATCTGCCTTCCGAAGGCAGTAAGCCAGTACTAACAATGACTTGGAGCACAGAAGATCCTATCAATAGAACTGTTACTTCCACATTAAATTCTTTGCATTTCCGTGGAAGCAACTCTAATATTTAAGACGCTGAGTAGCAGAAAACTAAAAAGAAAACTAAAGTCAAGAACTTAAAATATGCGAGGTTAAAACAAGTATTTTGATTTTATTTTACACATTGTTCTCATTGTTGTGATTACGCAAAATTTTAAGCAGCTTACCTTGTAGGAATGTTGAAATCATTGCGGAATCAGTGAACAGCCAAGTAAAGGAATAACCATCTCCATTTCATTTTAGATACTTGAAGGGAAAGTGGTATCTTCCCCAGCATTTCAGTGTCACATGCATATTGCATGCCAGATGCATGCCATGTGCCACACACGTTAGATGCAACGTGTAGCACGCTTGTAACATTTAACATCAAACATCAGGTGAGTGTCACGTGAGAAACATGATACGTGCATCATACAAGCATCATATGTGACATACCAGGTTTGTGTCACAAGCATGTCTGTCATGTCACACGTCATGTCACGTGGCAAAAAGAATGGAAATCCAGGCTAAAGTCACACGTCGCAAACTTAACATCAAACACGCCAGACGCATGTCATGTTGCATGTAGGTCACACATCACAAATAGGAGGCTCAGACACAACACAGCCACATGTCACATGCTGGATGAATGTCACATGTCAAGTGTCAAACACATGTCACGCGCTTCAGACATGTCACAAGTTGCACAGCGTCTTGCACGTTGGATACATATCACATGCAGAATACACAACAGGTAGATCATGGTCACATACGTCGCATTTCCATGTCAGACGCATGTCACATTTCAGGCGAATATCACATGTCAGGCCATGTCACATTTTGCGTGCCAAACACATGTCACGTCTCAGGCACATGTCACGTATCAGGGAGCATTTCACAGGTGAGACACGTCACATCATCTCAGTCCCATGAAACATTTCGCATGTCCGATGTCAGACGCATGCCGCATGTCAGACATATGTCAAATGTCAGTCATTACATGGCAATTACAGGCAACATGTCAGTCACGTGTCACGTGTTACTGATGTGTGACTCCAATGACAGCAGCGTGTCAGATATCAGCCGCCTGTCGCATGTCACTTGCATGTGACTTCCTTTGTCACATGTCATGCAAATGTCGCACGTCGATAACGTCACATGTCCATCACGTCAGTAACGTGTCACATGTCAAACGTCACATGTCACTCGCATGTCAGGCACATGTCACATGTGTCACATGTCACTTCCATGACACCTGTAGGTCGCACACATGTCACATGTCCGTCATGTGTCACTCGCATGTGACTCCTGTCATGAGTCGCATGTCACGTGTCCGCATGTCTGTCACATCTCAGGTCACGTGGGGCATTTCGGTCGCATGTCATGTCAGCCACATCTCATGTCGCTGACTCCCATGTCACGTCAGTCACATGTGACTCCCATGTCGGTCGTATGTGATATGGGAGTAACGTCACTCGAACGTGACTTTCACAAGTCAGTCTCATGTCGCATACATGTCACATCATGCTACATGCCATATATCATGCTACTGAGCTTGTTACGTCAGTCACATGACACGTCAGTTACATGTCAGTCGCAGGTCACGTCAGTCTCGTGTCATGTCGCATGTCAGTCCCATGTCAGTAACGCGTCGTATGCCAGTCGCATGTCGAGTGTCAGTCGCATGTCACATGTCAATCGCATGTCAGTAACGTGTTGTATGTCACATGTCAGGGACATGTCATATGTCGCATGTCGGCAACATGTCATGTGAGTTACATGTCGCATGTCGGTAATGTCGTATGTCGCATGTCAGTGACGTGTCATGTCACGTCAGTGACATGTCATGTGTCGCATGTCAGTAACATGTCATGTGTCAGTTACATGTCGCATGTCAGTAACGTGTCGTATGTCGCATGTCAGTAACATGTCATGTGTCAGTTACATGTCACATGTCAGTCGCATGTCACATGTCGGTGGCCTGTCAGTCACGTGTCGGTAGCATGTCGCATGTCACGTGTCACATCGCATGTCGCTAACATGTCACGACTAGCACGTCACCTTTCGGTAACGTCACGTCACATGTCGCTCATGTGACTCCCGTGTCACATGTCAGTCACGTCACATGTCCATCACGTGTCACTCGCATGTGACTTCCTTGTCACATCACTCAACATGTCGCCTGTCACACTGAATTAGGATTTAATGATTTAATGGCCAAATTTAAATGTAAAAATATAATGCCATTTTCTAATCCAAATGGGTCTTTCTATAGAAAAGATTTTGTGTATGGCCAAACAGTTGACACCTTAATTTTAATAGAGATTTTAAATTTAAATAGTGGTACACCCAAAACAGGTATTACAACCCAGATTCAAAGTGAAGTAGAAACCCAGGAAACAACTGACACTAAATGATACAAAGAACTGATTCAAATTTTTAATAGAAGCCATTCCAACTTGAAAATTATCAAACAGGCAATTTTTAGATGAAGAATGAAGATGTGTGAAAACGTCATCAATAACGATTCTTCTTCAAATTGTGAATTGATCCAACAAACTGGAGCTCAAATTTAATCAGTCTGCCCCATTCGAAACTGTGCATACCCTTTGATCTAGAAATATCACTACTTGGTGTGTATTCCAGAGTGTTTAAAAAGGGAAAATGACACATTTGTAATTTACCTTTTTTTCCAGTAGCAAACAACTGGAAATTAAGATGCCATCAATTGAGTAATGGCTGAACGAGTGGTGATAATCAAATACTAGTGTGCTATAAAAAACAGTAAGCAAGATGATTTTCAGCGAAACCTGCAAAGACATACACGAAGATGTGAAGGGAATGAGGAAAATGAGTTCATTTTACGCAGTAACAGCAGTACCATACTATGATCAACTGTAAACTGACAGTTGTTCTTAGCATTACAACGATCTAGACAATTCCAAAGAATTTATAATGAAAAATGTCATCACCTACAAAGCAAGAACTGATAGGGTATGAATTAAGACAAAAACACGCAATTTTTTCACTTTATTGTTTTCAGGTTTTTTTTAGTGTCTTCTTTAACAAAATCACTAACATGGTAATGTTTTGCGTAACTGAACATGTAATAACCTATATCAAATCCCTTACTATCCCAGAGAGTCTCAGAGAGATGAGGGATGGAGGGAGAAAATTTGGAACTCATAATGAATGTTAAAAAATTGTGTTTACATATTATTTCAGAGATAAGAGTTGACCCTCAAAATAAGTCTATTTAAGCATGGGAATGATTGAAAAGAACTAAAAATGATAACACAGTAACTATCACTCATACCATGTAGTACTGTAATAAAATTCATACTTTCATCTTAAATTCCGTCACAAATTCAAATTTCATCTTCATAACAATCCTGGAGGGCAGGTGCTATTATCCAATTAGATGAAGGAACTGAGGCTCAGCCATTAACTGACATGCCCAGCATCAAACAGCTAATACAATGAGAGAGAATTTAAAATCTATCTTCCTACCTCTAAACTCACAATGCTCCATTTACTACAACATGTGGCTTTGCAAAGGACATACCAATGGAGAGACTTGCTATTCTGACTCATCAAAAAAGCCATTTATATACAATTTATGTATGGTTCAGTCTATAAAGAGCTCTTACACTGTTAGCTACTCTACAAACTTCTTTAGAAGCTCATCACCAGTTATCTATAAACATCTATTTTGCTAAGTTTAGCCTCTCTGATTTAGTTCATTTAATACATTTCTATTTTCTTTTTCTTCTCTAGTCCCCTTAGTATTATTTTGTTTCATCAAATGAATTTTGACATTTGAAATTTAGTATTGTGGCTATTATTGGGCTACTTTTCAGCTGACCTAATTTTAAATTTTAAATCCCTGCTTTCAGGTCCATACCACCACAAGCCTACCCTCATGCTTACTTTCTCTACCGTGTATAACAGGCTGGAATGGCAAAAGAGAACACAGAGAGAAAGTGAGTCCATACGTAAGACTCAAGAGTCAAAAGGATCATCTTAAAAGTAAAGGAAAAAGACTCTAGTTTCAGAGGACTTGGGTTGAAATTCTGGCTGTGCCTCTTAGTACTTCTGGTATTCTGCCCAAAATACTCTACCTGCGTAGGCCTCATTTTCATCATCTCTTCAGTGGTTCATTAAGCTTTCATAACAAAACCCAAGGCAATCCTATCGTGAAACAGGAAGCAAAAAGAAATTAGCCACCCTTGATACATTAGTTAAGCAGTGTAATACTATTTTGGTGTCAAAAATATAAAATGAAGCTTGAAGGCCATACATGACAGATTTTCTACTTGTTACTGTTTTTACACCACTTTTATTTTCACATATATAACTCTCCCAATGGCCTCATAAATGCATCCTTATCAGAAAAAAAGTTTTTTCAGAGAAACTAAATAATGGTAGAACTACATTTCTGGCTCTTTTCCAGAGTCAAGCTTCAAATTTTCCTTATTTTCATTTACATTGTTACCTTTATGTGTTACAGTTTCTGGTTCAGTTCATTTCACTTTACTTCAGTTCAATTGATTTGATTTTCTAAATTCTTTATATTAATTCTTCCTTATGGTATAAAGATATTCCATTACATTTTCATGTGATAATGTTCTTTATTTGATTATTTTGCTAATATAAGAAGGGTTTATTTGAATGGCTAATGGGTATACATGGAACATTTGCTGACTGTCTTTGACAACCATGTCAGGAGGACATGGGGATTAAAGTACATGTATAATTTAGTCATTGCCACAATTCCAAACTACTTTTCCCTGAACGGTTGGATCAGATGACATATACAGCAACTTAAATGTTATCTCATTCCACAGACCTTCCAACACTAGACTCATATTTTGTCTTCTTTGCCAATTTCGTATGTCTGAAGTAAAACTTCATTTCAGTGATCTGTACTTTCAATAACTATGGTGTTTTTTTTTTCAGTTTAATAATAATTACTTGTTCATATACCTACATCACATCCCCTGAGGAATATTTCTTATATAGACTCTTATAAGAAATTTCACATAAAATTATCAAAATGTAGGTTGTTTTCTTTCTGATCCTAGTGTGATTGATTTTTTAATTTCTTCAGGTATTTCATGCTCCTGAGAAAACCACAGCATTTCCTCATTTCTCTTAACCAATTTGTTCTGTATTTCCTTGTTCCTATGAATACTTGTTTACATGTCATCTCCCTCATAATATGACTGACTGTCATAGAAGCAAGGACTATTTTTTGCCTTTCTTTACATTACCAGTGTAACCTAGTGCGGATCACATCAGGCAGGCCAGAAGCCAGAGAATGGTTTTTACATTGTTTTTTTTTTTTAAATATTCTGACCTCAGAGCACATATAAAACTGGCATAGTTACAGATTTGGCTGAACAGGTAAATACTGGTTTGGTGACTCAGGGATTAAATTTGCTCTTTCCCTGCCAATTTGGCTGCAGAGGGCAAACAAAAAAGACAGAAGATGCAAGTGGAGTCAGTGTCAAGAAAAGCTTCCTCATAATGAGAGCTATCCCAAAATAAAATGAAGTGCGCAGACCATACGAGTTCTTCAAGAAGAAAACAGATGACCACTTCTTGGACATATTATCCGTAGGGATTTTTCTGATTATGCATAGGAATATAATTTCTTGAATACCACGATTCTAAGACTGAAACTATCTTTATCTTTGTAATCTTGTTCTCTTCTACATAAATGTGACTGAAAAATGTTCTGGGCATCTAAGCCGGACAGTAAATGAAACACCGGGAATGAAATCTGAAATCCTCATTTTGATCCAGTTTCCTCATCTGTAAAATAAGCTGGGTCAGGAAACACAAACTATTTCACTCTCCTGCCAAGAAAAGACACCAAAATGTTTCACGCAAAAGAACTTAGATTTTATCCGGAGAATAATACATGTTCTCAGATAAGTAAATGCAGGACATATAGAAAATGCATAAAACTGATGGGAGAGGCACTTCCTAAGGCTATGTATCCAAGGAATTCCTGTTTTTATTTTGGGTAGATATAAAGAAACGAAAGGAGAAAGACTAGAATTCCAAGAATAAATTTTATAAAAGCACAGGGAAAAAAAGTCACCAATTTAAACTTGAAAGGAACCTCAAAGGCTATCTAATCTAGGTCTATCATTTTGTAAATGAAATTACAGTAAGGAGTAGTGATTTGCCTAAGCTCTATCAATGGCAAAATCTTAATAAATTGCTTTGAAGTCCAAAACGATTGAGTTTCTTTCAGGTCTATCCTATTGCTCATCTAAACAATGTAATGCTATGTAGAAAAAAAAAAGCCAGTACATAAACCTCTTTGCATGAAGCAGTAACTGAATGAAAGGGAGTGATGTAAAGTTGCAGACAAGAGCTGAGTTCGTGTTGTCTTGAGCATATATCTGGTAACAAATATGAAATGAACAAGACAGTGGAAGAGCTAAAAATATAAATAAACGGAACATTGGCCTTTACCTGGGTGGTTGTACTGCTTATGTTAAAAAAGGGAGGTTGAGTAAATAGAACCAACAAAACCTGGTAAGCAATTAGATACAGTGATGAGTGAGAAATGACTTAAGTTTATGTTGATGATTGCAAAGAAACAACTATGTTTAAAAAAAAAGAATTCAGTTTTAGGATGTTTAGTGGCAATGAGACCTCCAGATGTTAATGTCCCAGCAAGCAGTGGAAGATGCCTTGTTTCTTTGCCTAAAAAGATATTGTATTCAGGGAGGCAAATCAAGTATTCTATGCATAATGAATAAAAAGCACACATGAATTTCAAATTTTGGAAGTTTGGTGTTTTTAAAAACAAAACCCAGATCTCACCATTTTTTTCCTATTTAATGACAGCATATGAGTACCCAAGATTTCCCATGGATATAGGATTAATAGGCAAAGTTACCCGAAAGCATAAAGAAAATACAGTCAGTATTAACAGCTGCTATCTAGAATACCGGGGTAAATTTATAAGTCCCCAAATAATTCTGAGGGTATGGGTCATGTCCAGTTAAGACCAAAAGGCTTACGTTCTCATTCTGGTTTTGAGGATTACCAATTGATTAACTTTCTTCCTAGTCACTGATATTTAATGAAGAAGATTAGCATTCTATTAAATTAAGATTGTTTCCATGAAACAACATGTAAATGTTGAATGATGTGTGGCTAAGTACAAGTGCACACAGGTGTTTTCAAACATCACAAAAAAATTATCCAAGGCACAGCACAGAAATGATTGGCCAGTAAACTGTTAATTGCCTAAAGCAACAAAGAAACCTAAAACATGGAAAATTGTGAATCTTCATTCTGACATGGAATGAACACATACCCTAAGTAATGCTGCACAAAAAAGTTTTATCAAAACCTCCACAATCCTTTACAACCAAAAACACAGTAGTTCTGACAAAGGGAGATGTCTGACCCATTTCTCTTCTCCAGTACTTTTCTAATGAATGTTTTGCTTAATTAGTTTAAAGGAAGGATATTAGGTAGAAAATCCCTGCAGATTCAGGATGTCATGAAATTTAACAGCACAAAGGGAAAAGGTAGCACAGTATAGCGGTTAAGAAGTCAACCTTGTTAACAGCAGATATTGGTGGGAAGCCTCTCATATCCTAACAATTGATAAGTGACTGAACCTTGGTAGTGCCCCTGGTAACATTGTAAGGTGCAGAGAAAGCTCTGAATGCACTAATAGAGGAAGTTCCTCAATAGAAGCTTAGTACCCTAATGAAATCACACATTCAGTATGTTTTTTTAAATCTGAAACAACCTCATTGAATAAGATATTCCATTTCTCAGCTCTAGGTATTTTCTGACTGTTTCCCATTCCTGGAATAGTCTTCCTTCTTCTGCTCCAAATATTGACTTTGGTGGCTTCACCTTTTAAAAGTTGACTTCCCTAACCCTTCTTATTCCTAACCCTTCTTAATCCAGTGATTCTCCTTTTAATTACTCCCAATTTATCCTATAAATACCTACACCTTTGTATGTAATTCTAACGAGTCTTTTACCTTTTGTCTCCCTAGTGCTTAGCATACAGTAGACATGTAATAAATTTTTACTCATTCAATGAAGTGAAAGCCACATTACAATACTCACAATCCCATTTGTAGTTAATGATGAGATTTTCACGACTACTTAATGATAATAGATTAAGAAATATTTTATAAGTGTTACTTATTGAAGTATGTCTGTT
>NC_050576.1:426278804-426419150 GCF_011100635.1 Trichosurus vulpecula
GTTCATGGGAATGTGGGCACTGGTGGATCAAGTAATAGATTTGTGTGAGTCACCTAAGAAGTGGGGGAATGTCCCCAAGAGAGTATAAGAATTGAGTACCTTGTTAGCTGAGGTATTTGTTTGCTGTTAGTGAAGAAGCAAAGGAAGCAATAGTTAAAGTAACTTGGCTATCATTAACTGCTTTGTGCTATGTCACTGAGCAATGTTTAGCTGCTATGGCTCAGATGTGTTAATTGAATGAAAATCTAGGGCTAGAAAGAAACATGTGGACTGCAACCTCCCAATTAATGAAGGAAATGGCTGAAAAGAGTGAAAGAGGAGAATAACACCTCTATACCTTAGCAGGTCATTTTGTAAGTGCGAAGGGGTACCAGATACCAAAAGGTTAGGTCAAAACTCTTATAATATCTAAAAACTGGGACCCAGGACCCAGGAAGTGGATTTAGAGAGGAGTGGGAGGTAGTGTCTGAGCCTGAGAGGGAGAAAGAGGCTACAGACCCTCTTCAATTAGATTCAGATTGGCATTAGAGCAAAATCAAGTTCAGGTATATGGGAAATGATCAAGGTCTGCCTCCCCCAACAAAATAATATTATGAGCCTCAGAGACTATACCCCATGAGAATTAATAGATTTAGTGGCCAGATTCTATTAGAAACTGAGGGAATCAATTCTTGCGTGGATGGTTCTGTTATAGGCTGGGGGAACAGATGGAATTAAGTTATCTGGGTCTGAGGCTGAAAAGATGAGTAGTTAAGACATTCCCAACCTCAGGCAGAGACTGCATGGCACAAGAGGAATTTAGGTGAATCATTCCCTATTAGATTGAATTATTAATGCCTATGTTAGAAGAAATAAATGAAACACCTAATGCAGTGTTACTAAAGAGGTGGAGACTGCTGAACCTCCATCAGCAATATCCTTAAAAGACTCCATCACCTACTCCTGAAGAAAATAAGACCCCAGACACGAGGAAGGGGACAAATACATTGTATAGCTGTCTCTCACCCTGCCCCCCACCCCCACCCCTGGCTGCCTGGAAGCCACTTGAACCTATAAGGGACTAAGAGTGGGGCTGAGGCTCATCAAGAACAAGGTGAATTGAGGAAGACTGGAGGCCATGACACAATAAACAGTCATTGTAGACATTGGGGCTAAATGCACTTTTACTCATGGAAATCCACATGGGCTCTCTGGTCCCTTGGTTTACCATAATGGTTATGCCAAGCAAAGAAAACTAAAGTTGTGTCACATATTGGGTGCTCACCACTCCCCAAAACATCTTGTGTATATTTCACCAATCCCCCAAAACATTATAGGAATAAATTTATTATTGTGCAGCCTTGTACACTACTGTAGGGGAATTTTGGTTATAGGTATTCAGAATTTTGCTGAGTGGACAACCATTTCTCTCCTACCGCCATGGAGGGTAGTGAATATTAGACAATACAGACTGCTCGGAGGACACCAAGAAATATTAGAAACAATTCTGGAATTGACTAAAGTAACTATTATATGACAAAACCATAGTTATTTTAATGGTTCAGTGTGGCCTCCCCCTCTCCCTAACCCCTTCTCACCCTTCAAGCAGCTTGGAGATGCTTTTCAGGTCTGACCTCTCAGGTCCCATTAGGTCAGAGAGCTAGGAGGCCGTCTTGCATTCAGCCTGAATGCTCTTGGGTTCTGGGTTCAATGGTTATTTTTGAAGCCATGGACCTGGTCCCACCTTCTGAAGCATGGAGGATAAGGTCAGATGCTCTATCCGGAAGTGTATGCCCAATTCTTTCACTTCTCTCAGCACTAGGGAATTGGGAAAACTTCAGGTATCTTTTTTGGTCTTGTTTTGTTTATTTCTTGTGGCTTAGTCCCAGATCCTCTTTTACAGAGGAAGGGACTCCCAGCCCCCATGCCTATAATGGGTCAATCCTTTTCAATTTCCAGAAGTTCGTCTTTGGGTTGTCCTTTACAAAATTGAGAAAAATCTAGTTTCTCTAGAGAACTTATATTTTTTTTTTGGAGGGGGGAAGGCAAGGCAATTGGGGTTAAGTGACTTGCCCAAGGTCGCATAGCTAGTAAGTGTGTCAGGTGTCTGAGGCTGGAATTGAACTCAGGTCCTCCTGACTCCAGGGCCAGTGCTCTACTCATTGTGTCACCTAGCTGCCAGTTTCTAAAGAATTTATAAAGGAAAAGCTGGTGTTCTTTCACAACACTGTTTGGCCTCAATATCACCTAGACGACCACAAGATGTGGCCCATTTTTGAGACTTTATAACACAACGCTCTCTTGCAGTTAGAGTTATACTGTCACTGAGAAGGAAACTAGATAGAAATTTCCTACATAATGGCCTTTGTCAAATTCTCTCAGAACCACGTTCTCAGAAAAGATTGTAAGATGCTTGTAGCTTGAGCTGACTCACAAAGGGGAAATGGGGGTCAAGTGGACATTTTGGATGACCCCCTTCTTATGGCTCCCAGGGCTTTGGCATCTGCCCCTCTGACCCCTACCCCTCCTCAGGTGACAGCTGTTTCCCCCTTGCCAGCTGGCTCCCCTGACCTTGCAGTCTAATCCAGTTCAGCCAGCACTCCCCAGCCCCTCCCTCACAAGAATTGGAGCTTCCTATCTCCCTCCCCAAGTCTCTGTCCCCATAGCACCTTCAGTGCTTTTCCCCCTAAAGGAAGTGCCTGCCTTGCCTTGTGGGACAATTCGAGTGCATGTTCCCTCCTCCATTTTGAAACTCACTTAGGTTAAAGAGAAACTAGGGAGATACTCAGAAGACCCCACTAAGTTTACTGAGGATTTTAGGGATGTGCACCTACAATCTGAACTTTCCTGGGGTGATTTGCATATCTTTTTCTCTACCTCTTGTACCACTGAGGAGAATCTGGGAACAAGCCCCAAAATTTGGGGATCATTTGGCTAGCAATGACCCCACAAAATACCCCCCAGGAATAGCTGCTCTTCTCACTAGTGACCCAGGATGGGATCATCAAAAAAAGTGAGGGCAGGGGAAAGAGAGAGCATATGGTAATTTATCTGTTAGAAGCTCTAAGAACTGCATTTCGAAAGCAAATAAATTTTCAAAAAGTTAGGGAAATTACTCAGGGAGAAAAGGAAAACCCTGCCCTATTCCAAGACTGGCTAGGAGAAACTATTAAAAAGTATATGAATTTAGATTCTGACTCTATAGAAGGGATGGCAAACTTTAGCATGCATTTTGTTAATTGGTCTGCCCCAGATATTAAGAGGAAATTGCAGAAATTGGCAATGGGACCCCAAACACCTCAGGTCCTATTACTGAAGACACCCTTCGGAGTTTTCAACAACAGAGACTTAGTCAAAGTGGAGGAAAGAGAATGCAGGGAAAGAGCTAGAGACAGAGAATCTGCTCAATTCTTGGCTGCTGCCATGGCCAGGAAAAGACCCAAGGAGCACCCCTCCCCTTGAAGGAAGCCTGGCAACTTGGGCAGTGAGGAAACCTGCTTTCAATGACACAAGGAGGGTCACTGGTCCAAGGAGTGCCCCTCCAGAGGGCCCCCCCCCCACCAGAGGGAGCCCCAGGAACCAGCACCTCTGGGACCATGCCCACATGACCACGAGGGACATTGGAGGAAGCATTTTCCCCGAGGTTGGAAAAGTGGTGGAGCCGCTCCCCCCCTCCCCCAGTACCCTCCAGTCTTCTCAAGACTCAGAATAATAGGGAAGCCTGGGGCTTGTTAGTGCTCCCACTTTCTCCACCTCTCTCACCAAGCCCTGGGTAAAATTCGAGGCTGAAGGTAAGGTTATCCACTTTATTATGCCTATGTTCTCTGTTTTAACCAATTACTCTGGCCCTACTAGCCCCTAGACTCATTGGGTCCAGGGCATTGAAGGGGAAGATATCTCCAGACATGCCCCCTCCCCTGCTTATTTGAGGATCTATTGTTTGAACCCTCCTTCCTTATGCTCTCCTCTCCCCCTGTCTCCTTGTTGGGAAGGGACCTGATGGTGAAATTGGGGAGCCAACTTTCTCTAGTTAAGCCTCCCATCTGCCTTTTCCCTCTGCTCACCAGACTTCCCCATGTTCCCCTGGAAGTGTGGGAAGCAGTTGAGTCAATTGTTTGGGATCAGGGAATTCCTGGGCAAGCTACTTCTGCCACCCCAGCCATAGTTCACTTCCAAGACCCTAAAGTGTTCCTCCATCTATATCCAATTAAGCCCAAGGCCTGAGAAGGACTGCAACCATTAATTGCTACTCAAAGCTCTGACTCATTCCCTGTATGGGGTGTTTCTAAAGTCTGGACACATAGGCAAAAATGCATATTTTCAAGAAACCAAATAATTGAAATTTTCAACATTTTATTTAGTTGGAATATTAATAACATTTTCAATATGATTTCCATCATTTGTGATGCAAAGGTTGACATGCTTTGCAAGATTCACACAAACTCTATGCAATAACTTAATAACTCCACATTGCTGTCAATTTTAGCACATTTACTCTTGGAATATGAATATGAAATCATATGATGTTATTTGAAGTTGAAGATGCTATTTGTTAATATTCCAATTAAATAAAATGTTGTTGAAAATTTCAATCATTTCATTTCTTGAAAATATGCATTTTTGCCTATGTGTCCAGACTTTAGGAACACCCTGTAGAGAGAGGCCTCAACCAGGTTAAAGCTTTTGAGGCTTTGAAAACTAAATTGACCATTACTCCAGCATTAGATCTACCTAATCTAGAACAACCTTTCACTCTGTATGTTGATGAAAGGAGAGGATAGGCTTTGGGAATCCTCATTTTGTCCTTGAAACCTGACCCCAGGTCAGCTGCCTATTTTTCAAAACAATTGGACTCCGTGGCTGCTACAGCCATTCTAACTGAGGAAGCTTCTAAACTTCTAGTTGGCCAGCCCCTAGAAGTTCTGACTCCCCACCAAGTTAAGAGTGTCCTGGAAGCAGAGGGCCACCAGTGGCTGGCTAGCCAAAGGTTTACCAAATATCAAGCCTTGCTCTTAGGTACCCTGACCTAATTCTTCAGGTGTGCTACTCCCTCCTGAACTCCAAAGTAGTGCAGTACACAGAACAAGTGGTTAGGATAGCTAAGTATGAAATAGTCACCATAGAGGCCAAATCTCTGCCCCCTGAGACCCCTGTCCAGAAAGTAGAATTAATAGCACCCACGAGAGCCCTAGAGCTATGGGAAAGTAAAAGAGTCAAAGTTTTCACTGACTCAAAATATGCTTTCATGTTCTACATGCCCATGGAACAATTCAGAAAGAAAGGGGGTATCTGACAGCAAAAAACTCCCCTATCAAACATGCCTGTTTCCTTTTATGTTTTGGCCTTCCCATAGTCATCTTTAATTCCCTCCAAGGAAACTGTCTTTTATGCCGGGGAAATGGTCATTTCTCTGTACTTCTATACTGCTTCTTTGGTCCTTGTTTGCTTAACCTCCTTGCCAGGTTTGTCTCCTTCAGGGTTGGAGCCATCAACTTCCAGATTACTACTGGGGCTATATGCCCCTTGAATGAGACCCAGCCAGGCAGGGACAGCTTTATACCCCTTGCCAGCAGGAAGCAGTTTCAGAAGCTGAGACCTTAGTCCCTTACCCTAAAGGAATTTGGGTCCCATTTGTTTGAGGGGGAAATGATGGGGTATAAGCTCTGGGAGCCCCCTTGAACTCTCCTTGAATCTTCCCAGTTGATGAGGGGTTTGCCTGAGGCCATAAGCCTTTCATTATCCCTAGGCCCAAATCTCTACCTAGCCTAGCCTAGCCCTCTATTGTCCAGCTACTTCCCACCCTTGATCCTATCAAAATATCTATACCCAAATCCATTACCCTTATACTAGCCCAGTCCTCCTTTTGTCCACTGGATTGCCTCTGGAAACTTCCCAACCTTGATCCCATTTCTTTGATTTCTGGAGTCTGACCTCTAGTCACCCCAGTCCCATCAAGACCCTCCTCAGACTCCTAAACCCCTCCTCCCATCACCCCAGGACCACCTTAGACACCTTAGATCCCTCCCACAATCTTTCTGTATATAAGACCCATCTTGCCTCCACGAAGGTGCTCAATCTACTTCAGATTGAAGCTGGCCTGCTTGAAGAGTAACAAATGGTGAGATTTTTAAAGACTCTACCCAACATGGTGTATCTTTAATAAACTTCGTTTTTCTTTGGCTGTAAGGCTCGAGTCAAATTCATTTGAGCAGGACCCAGCATGTCGACATTTTGGGGTCTTGAGCACCCTTAAACCTCAACATATGGTTCCCTAAACCTCACCATTTGCAATGATAAACAAATGCTAAATGCCTATGAGATTACTAATAAAGAGAAACTGTAGGTTAGAGTCACAGAAACATATTAATTCTGTGGGAGACCAGAGACAAGAAAATGAACATCATCCAGATGCTTCCCATTTCTGCTTACCTGATGTTGTTATGATTGGCCTTGGGAAGTTTTTCGCATGTATTCCATAGGGCCTGAAGCATCTTATCTTGATCCTGGATGCTGAAAAATTAAGATGAAAAGTTGTTGGCTAAGAGTGAATGAAATCTACCAGTGTAATGACAATGGGATTTAGTTTCATTAAGCAGCCCTCCAATTTCATTCCTCAATGTTAGATCAAAATGACTTTTCCAAGCCTGGCTGATTCCCGGTTTTCTAACAAGTAGCCCCTTTCTCTGATTGGCTTTTAGCTGCACCCCTCCCATCCAGACATAAGTGTAGTGGCACCTTTAACTTCTTGGTAAAGTTTAGAGCTCTCCTAGACTCACTTCTGAGTTATATGCTCAAAGCTTTATCCCTTTTCTGGTAGAAGCTCCACGTTCCCCAAATCCCGCACATCTGTAACATCTGCTACTGTTACAAATGTGGCTGCTTTTTCTTTCCATTTCTTCAAACCTATAATATCTAATTTCACTAGTTGCTTCTATTATGGAGCAGCATCACACAGCACCCCAGAGTTGGAAGAGATCTTAGAAGGTACTTAATTTAATCTGTATCTCCTATTTGTATGTCCAATTTGTACTCTCTCTAAAATATTCTTGACAATTAATCATTTACTCTTTTCTTGAAGACTGACGGTAACCTGCTGCCTTTCAAAGTGTCCCATTCTGCTTTGGGGTAGCTTTAATTGCTGGCCAGTCTTTTCTCCCATGAAGCTGAAATCTGCCTTCCTGCATTTTTCACCCATTATTCCTAGCTCTACCCAATGGGACCAAGTAGCACAAGACTAATCTTTCATCAACATGACAATACTTCAAATACATGTAGAAAGCTATTACATCCCTTTATTACATCTCTCCAAGTAGGCTAAACATTTGCTAAAAGAGGTAAGAATCGGGGACGGTGGTACTAGTGGGGACAGTAGAACTATAGCTGATAAAAGATCAAGCAATTTTTACATCATTCTTAATGGACAAATGAGAACTTCAGTTATTTACTAGCCTTCTACACACATTTTTATGTTTGCATCTCATAAATAATCCCAAAGACTTTTCCTTTTATCTCTTTAAAAATTACATAATACCAGCTTTTCCAATGTGAGGAATCGTGGCCTCAGAGTCAAAAAGACCTACACCAAGTCCCACATGTTCAGCCTACAGCACATATTGTGTGGCAAAACACTGCTCCTAGGCACTATAAAACCATTAGTTCAATTTTTAAAAATTTAATTTTCTTCAATGGACAAAAATACTGTTCCCAATTGAAAAATGTCCTCCAAAAACATCATAAACAAAACCAGGTAAAAATATGCATTAATCAAGAAAAAAATTCCACATTGGCTATGTTAAAAAATATCACTTCTTTGTCAGGGGTGGGGGAGGGTGATAGGATGCATTATCATTGGTCCTCTGGAATCATGGTTAGTCATTACTCTGATGTGAATTAAGGTCTTCAAAATTGTTTACTTTCACAGTATTGTTAACTGTTTTCCTTGACCTATTTACTTCATACTTCATCAGTTCCCAGGTTTCCTAGAAAATTCATTTTGAAATTTCTTATGGCAAAATAATATTCCATTACACTCATGTTACATAATTTGTTCAGCCATTCCCCAATTGTTAGCTAGTTTTCAGGTCTTTGTCACCACAAACAGTGCTACAAATATTTTGGTACAAATGGGTCCTTTTCCCCTTTCTTTGACCTCTTTGGGGTTAAGGCCAAGCAGGAGTATCAGAGTCAAAGGATATGCACAGTTTAGTAATTCTGGGGACATACTTTCTGATTGTTTTCCAGAATGGCTATATCAATTCACAGTTCTACCAACAATGTATTAATGTACCTGTTTTTCTGCAGCCCCTCCAATATTTGTCATTTTCCTTTTTAGTCAATTTTGCCAATCTGATGAGTATGAGGTAGAACTTTGGAGTTGCTTTAATTTACATTTCTCTAATTATTAGTGATTTGGTGAATTTTTCAAACGGTTTTTGAATGTTTGATTTCTTCCTTTGAAAACTGCCTGTTCATTTCCTTTGACGTCACATCCCCCAATTTCTATTGGGGAATAGCTATTGTTCAAATAAATCTGAATTAGTTCCTTATACATCTTAGAAATGAGATTCTTATCAGCAAAACTTGCTGCAAAGAATTTTTTCCCCATTATCTGTTTCCCTTCTAATTTTAATGGCATTAGTTTTATTTGTACAAAAACTTTTTAATTTTATGTGATCAAAATGATTAATTTTGCCTTCTGGCACCCTATTTATACTTTGTTTGACTGTGAACTGTTGTCCTACCCATGGTTCTGAAAGATATTTTCTTCTTTGTTCCTCTAGTTGCTGATGATGTGAAATTTTAGATCATACGTAAAGTCATATATCCTCGTGGCTCTCATCTTGGTATGTGGTTAGAGATGTTTAGGCTATACTTAGTTTTTGTCAGACTGCTTCCCAGATTTCCCAGCAGTTATGATCAAATAGTGACTTCTTATACCAATGACATAAGTCTTTGGGTTTATCAAACGCTAGGCTACTTGGTTTGTTCTGTTCTACTGATCAACCTTTCTGTTTCTTAGTCAGTCCCAAATGCTTTTGATGATTTTCTAGTAGGGTGCTTCGAGTTCTGACACTGCTAGGTCCTGCTCCCCATCCACCTCCTTTCTTTTCCATTATTTCCATTGAGGTCCTTGACCTTTTCTCCTCCAAGATGAATTTCATTATTAATTTTTTTTCTATCTCTACAAACTAAACATGTAGTAGTTTAATTGGCATGGCACTGAATAAGTAAACTAATCTAGGCAGTTTTTCATTTTAACATTATCAACTCAGCCTTAGATGAACAATTGAAATTTCTCCAATTATTTAGGTCTATCTTTATTTCCAGAAAGTATTTTATAGTTATATAGGACATAGTCACACAGGAACATATAGTTCCTATATGTGAATTTATATAGGTAGACTCCAAAGCATTTTATATATTCTCTAGTTATTTTGAGTGTATGTTCTCTATCTTTTCTTGCTCAGTTTTATTGATAAAATACAATTTATTTTGTAGCTTATGATTTATGTGGATTTTTAATGGATTCTGCAACTTTTCTGTTTCTTTCTTTGTTCTTTTTCATTGTTTCAAATTATTTTTAGTTTACTTTCTACAGTTCTCTAAATGCAGCTTCATATCATCTGTAAAAAGCCATGATTTTCTTATTTTCCTATGCTTAGTCCATTAATTTCATTTTCCTAGTTTCATTATTATAGCTAGTATTCTAGCATTCTAACAAAGAGAGGTGATGATAATGAATATCTTTATGTTAACCTTGATCTTATTGGAAGGGCAACCATTTAACACAAAGCTGAATCTTTCTTTTAGATATGTATTGTAGTGTTAAGGAAAAATCCATGTACTTCAAAGTTTTCTAGTGTTTTTAACAGACATAGCCATTTTTTGTCAAAAGCTTTTTCCTGTAATTATTAATATACTAATCACATATGATTGCTGTTGTTTTCATAATTACATGATCATTTTTATTTATAGTTTCCTCATACTAAACCATGCATAAATATTCCTACTATAAACCTGAACTGGTCATAGTGTATAATCTTTATGATATGTTGCTGCATTCTCTTGGATAATATTTTATTCATTTATTTGCATGCAATGTTCATTAGACGTAGTGGTCTACAGTTTTCTTTCTGTTTTGAATCTTATTTAAGTATCAAGGCCGTATTTGTATAAAAGAAGGAATTTAGCAGGATCCACTGTTTCCATAGTTTTGCAGTTTGTATGAATTGTTCTTTGATTGTTTAAAAAGATTCAATCTAATCCCAGGGTTTTTTCTTTGGTAGATCATTTATGTTTTTTTTTCAATTTCTTTCTCTCCCCCCCTCCCCAAATTAGTCTGTTTAAATTCTTTATTTCTTCTCCTATTAGCCTGTGTTTTATATTTCTGTAAATATTCATCCACACTCACTTAATTGATATATTCTTTCTCTCTTTTAGTGATGATGATGTTTAGAGACATAAAATTACCCCTAAGGATTGCCTTGACTGTATAAAAAAAGTTTTGGTATGCTGTCTCATTGTTGTGATTATTGCTAATAAAATTATCTATGTTTTATTATTTATTTTTGACACAACAATTCTTTGGGATTATTAGTTTCCAATTACTTTTTAACTGAATAGGATTTTGTTGCATTGAGAGTAATAATTGAGTACTATTTGTTTTTTCTTAATTTTTTACGTTATAACGCCCTAATACACTTTTTGTAAAGGTGCAAGGCATAGCTGAAATTTTTCTGTATTCCTTTCTATTCCGATTCAATAATCACTAGAGACCTATCAAATCTAACTTTTCTAAAATTCTATTTAGGTCTTTAACTTCTTTGTTGCTTATTTTTTGTTAGATTTGTCTAGGTCTGAAAGGGATATATTGAGGTCCTTCACTATTATAGTGTTATTATCTTTTTTTCACTGTACTTCATTTAGATTTTCCATTAAGTATTTAGATGCTATGCCATTTTGATTTATATATGCTAAAAGTTGAAATTAATTCATTGTCTACAGGACCTTCCAGCAAAATCAAGTTTCCTGTTTTTCTCTTTTCATCAAATCTATTTTTCCTATTACTTTTTCTGAGATCATGATTATTACTCTTGCTTTTTTTGAGTTCAGGTGAAGCAAAAGGGATTTTGGTCCCCCCCCCTTATTCTAACTCTATATTAATCTTTATGTATCAATTATGTTTCTTGTAAACAACATATTATTGGATTCTTACTTTTAATCAATCTTTCTGCTTTTATGGGTGAGTTTATTCCATTCACATTCACAACTATGATTTGTTAAATGCTTATTTTACTCTATTTTATTATCTTTTCCTTTTTTCTTCTCTTTTTTCCTGGCTACTGTTCATGGAGAAGTGGGTAGAGAAACAGGAGTGTGCTCAGCACCAGTGCTCTATGCTTGATGCAATCAACTTTGACTCCCTTGCTCCTCTTCTATTCCACTTAGACATCAATCACAGGTTCTTACCTTTTTTTTTTCATTTTAGACTCCTTTTTATGATCCAAATTTAAATTTTGAGTTTAGTATTTATTTGGCCAATGACTTATTCTTTCCATAAATCTAACCTCCCACTTATTCCTCCCTCAATCTGTTTCCTTTCATTTCCCTGTTAAATTGAATATTTCTATACCAAACTCTGCATGTGTGCATGTGTGTGTGTGTGTGTGTGTGTGTGTGTGTGTTTTATATTCTGTGTGTTTTCTACTCTCCTTGGAGTACATCAGATGAAAACAAGATTCTAGTGATATCTGCTCTACATCTTCCTTCTTTGTGTAGACTTTTACTTTTAACTCCTTATGATGCAAGATATTTCTTCTCATTCATTCTCTTTTTCTTCTCTAGTGTGTCATTTCATACTTCCTCTTCCTTTCTTCTTTTAAAATAACCAAAATCCTTCCAGACCCTTTATATGATATGACTCTTATCATGACCATCCCACCTGCTTCCCATTAGAAACATCTTAAATATAAAATTCCTTCTGAACCACTTACTTGACACTTGCCTTTTAAAGTTTCTCTTTATTCTTATTTTTGTATTTCAAGTTTCTACTTGGACCTGATCTTTTTAATCAGGAACTTCTGGAAGGCCTCTATTTTAATGAAGGTCCATTTTTCTCCCCTGTAGAATCATACATAAGACACTGCTGGCTGGAAACATGCATTTATTTATTTATTTTTTTGCCTTTTAAAATATTACATTCCATGTTCTCTGCCCTTTTATAGTTGTTCAGTTGTGTCTGACTCTTCTTGACTCTGCGGACTATATCACACCAACACTGTCCATCAAATTTTCTTGGCAAGGATATTGGAGTGGTTTGCCATTTCCATCTCCAGAGGCAAATAAAGGTTAGTTTTCTATTTCCATCTCCAGAGGCAAACAGAGGTTAAGTGACTCGCCTAGGGTCACATAGGTGGTAAGTGTCTAAGGCTGGATTTGAACTCAGGTCTTTCTGATTCCAGGATCAGGTGCTCCATCTATAGTAGTAGCAATTAAATCTTATGTGATCCTGACTATGGTTCCTCAGTGCCTGAATCTATTTCTGGTTGTGTGCAGAGGTCTTTCCTTAGGCAAAGTTTCTACTCAGCCTCAGTCGCATAACTGAAAATGCTTGGAAGTCCTCTGTTTCATTAAAGATCCATTACTCCCTCCCCCCTGCCCCCAATACTTAGTTTTGACAAGTAAGTATTTTTGGAAGATCATATTCCTTATTCTCCAACTCCTTAAAGTGGAAGCTACTAAATTTTGTGTGATCCTAACTGTGCTTGAGCTCTTTCTTTCTGACTGCTTTCATTATAATTTTCTTTTGGGATTTACAGGCTAGATTTTTTTTCTTAAGGGACCTGGCCTTAAACCCAAATCACTCTGGCTCCCAGGCCAAGCCTTACTTGGTCACTGTTTAGACCCTGATTAGTTCAGACTTAATGTAAATAGCAGTTGTTTCTGTTTTGGCCAGAAATCCTGAGGGTTTTCCTCTCCCACATTGTTTTTTTTTTTTCTGACTAGGTAATAGAGGTCATTCTCTGCCTCTTTTCTTACCTAGCCTTAATCACTGAATGGGTGTTGCCTCAGTCAAACTGAGACCTGTTAAAGCCTTAGCTTAAAAAGGCCAAGGTCTACCACTGTGTCCAGGACCATCTCCAGTTGTCCTGATCTCTATCTTGCCACCAGATCCAGATGGCTCTGGAGGAGAAAGTAAGGTTGGTGGCTTTGCACCCTCCTTCACTTAGATCCAATTCACTTGTATGTCATGGCATCACCTCCCTGATGTTATGGTCCTCTTCAAGAACCAAGCACAAACAACAACAACTCCTCTGACCAGGATTTGACCTACAATAGTCCTGGGAGGTTCCATTTTGGGGTTTCTTTCAGGAGATGATTAGTGGATTTTTCTCTGTTTCCCTTTGTCCTTTGGTTCTAACATGTCTGGACAGTTTTCTTTCATGATATGAAAACTTCCTTTCTTGGGTCTATCTTTCAGGTAGTGTAATGATGCTTAAATTAGTTCTCCTTGATCCATTTCTTGGGTCAGCTATTTTTGATAAGAGATAACTTACTTTTTCTTCAATTTTTTTTGAGCTTTGGACTTTGTTTTAATAGTTCTTGTTCTCTTATGGAGCCATTAACTTTTGTTTGGTTCATTCTAATGTTCAGGGAGTCAGTTATTTAGGTTTGTTTTTATACCTCTTGTACCAAGCTGTTAGTTCTCCAAGTCTTTCCTCCCAATGTTTCTTTTCCAATTCTTTCCTTTACCCCTCTCATTTCCTCTTCTCCTGCTGGCCCTTTTCCTGACTTTCATGCCCCCTTTACTTCTGGCTCATCCTGGAATTTTCCTCACTGTCTAGAGCCTCCTCACTCTGCAAAAATCTACTGACCCAAGGACCTACTCACCGTGGAGTATCCCTCCACAAGGCCTGCCCCTCTTCTCCTATTTGTGAGTTCTTCCAAGAGCCTTTATTTTGTGGATAGGCTGGAGCTGGCCTGCCTCCATTCTCTACTTTGCCCTGTTCCTGTCTTCCTCTGGCCTCCAAAACTATGCCCCTATTCTAGGTACTTTCACCTCCACCCTACTTTTTAGTTCCCTTTTGTGAGTTGTCTCCTCCCCCCATTGGAAGGTAAACCTACTGAGGGCATGAACTTGTAATTTTTTTTTCTCTAGTGTCCAGCACGGTGTCTAATACATAGTAAGTGCTTAATAAATTCTTATTTCCTTATTTTATTTGTATCATTAACCCTCTTTGTGTATTGTCTATCATAATAACTCTCTATTCTTTTAGCCTTACTTGTTGGGCTACAAGTTGGGACTTTGTGTTAGGACTCTGGTCCTAAAGGCAGGACTTGTGGCTTTACACGATCCTAGCCTTTCTCATCTAGGGTCTTACCCTTACATTCTTTGGTTGAGTGCTGTGTTCTTCAATGGGCCAGGGAGCCTCAGACTTTCAGTGGGATCTATGGGGTCAAATCAAGGGTACGATTTGATCACTACCCTCTGGGTTGTCCAGGCTCCAGAATACAGTTTATGTTGAAGCAATAGAGCTAAAGACTTGCCCTAGGTGGTGCTCCAGAAAACTAGTGTTGGTCCCAGATTCTGTCAGCTAGATGAAAGGTCCAGCAGGTTCAGAGAGCTATTCTGGGCACAAGATATGGGACTAAATCCTCAATTTCTTTGAGTGTGCTAGTGATCCAGCCCTATTCTAGACCCAGATAGGAGTTTTACAGTCTACTCTTGGTGATCATGCACTGTGAGCCTGGCTCTGATCAGAGTAGTGGGGGCTGAGTCTTAAATTAAGCCCTTCTGTGACACCCCTATGCTACTATCCTGGGGCTACTAACACTGAGCTTGCCATCCACTTTGGATACCAGCACTCTGTGCTGCTGGCCTAGTCTCTGAAGTCTGTTCTAGGCAACCCTGGAGGTCAGAGGCTGAGTCCACTACCCTAACACTTCTGGGAGATTCCAAACTGCTGACCCAGGCCCTGGCTGAGTTCACAATCCTAGCCCAACATTGTTCCACATTTCCTGCCCTAGTCACTTGCCTATGGATCGAGTTTGTCATCTTGGAATGGAGAGATGCCCCACCATGATTTTTCCTAGATCACTCCTTAGTCTTATGGTCTTAGATTTTTCTTGAAGTAGTTGTAGGGGAAGTTGGTCCATATTATTTCTTTTGACTTGCCATCTTGGCTTGTCTTTCACTATTTTAATATAAGCTAGATTTCTAAGGAATGTGGTAGGAAAGGATTCCTATATTGAAAGACAGGACTAGTTCAACTTGAAGATTGCATGATTACTCACTCATGAGACCAGAAAGGTGGTGGGCAGGTAGGTGGTGCAGTAGATAGAGGGGAGGCCTGGGAGTCAGAAAAAACCTAAGTTCAAATCCGGCCTCAAACACTTACTAGATGTGTCCCTGGGCAAGTCACTTGTCCTCTCTTGCCTCAGTTTCCTCATCACTAAAATGTAATGAAGATCAAATGAATTGACATATGTAAAGCACTTTGCAAACCTTAAAGTACTATATAAATGCACGGTATAATTTTTATTGAAGAGCTAGGAAGGTCTTAGAATAGTGTTGTGGCTATAGGAATAAAAAAAAGAACAAATTGCTTTCAGATATCCTGAAAGTGAAATTAGTAGGACTTGGTAAATAATTAGAAGCAATGAAGTTTCAAAGATGATTCAAGAGATCTTAAGCCTGTTGTCTGGAAGAGTGGTGACAACACTGACAGAGAGAAAATTTGGGAAATATGGAAACCTAGACTCAATGCTAAAATAGACCTTAAAGATAAATCACTTCCATCCCTTCATTTTATAGAGCACAACATAGTACTCTGTGAGCTGGCTTAAGCTGAATATAATTTTGTATAATTGTATTTGAGATTTAGTGGGCACTTGGAACTGGAGTTCAGCTAAGAAGCTTAGTATGGAGATGTAGATTTGGGAGTTGTCACTATGGAGGTGATAGGTAGAGCTGTGAGAATATGTGAACTTTCCCAGCACATAGTATATGCAGGATATAATATAAAGAGAGAAGACCAGAAGGTCAAGGACTGGGCCTTGAGTAATATATATTTTTTTGGAGATAGATGGTCATAGAAGACCATTTGAAATAAACAAAGAAGGTACAGTTGGAGAGATAGGTTGAGAAGCAGTGTTTGGAAGCTAAAGCAAGAGAGAATTTTAAGAAGGGGAGATGGTTAACAATGTCATACCTAGCAGAGAAGTCAGGATGAACAGAGAGATCGTTGCCAACTTGAGTCATTCCCAGGAGATATGAATTTGGCTCTTCTATGAGTGTAATAAAGAAGACTTAACTCTCTTCCTTACAAGACTAACAGAGGTGGTTCCTTAACATTACAGAATGAAAGGGGAAAAAGAGTGAATTGGTATGCAAAAGATACTTAACCAACCTCCTTTCTAGCTCCTAACTTGCTTTAGAGGTTCCTCTCCAATTCCCTCCTTAATTCTCCCTCTACTCCTTTAGATTCTCAACTCCCTTCTAATTCTCTTTTCCACTCTGTAGATCTCTTAGACGTATTATAGCTCACACTCTAAGGTTCAGAGAGTGTCAGTAAGTTTTATGGTTCTAAAAAACAGATTTAGAGCAGATATGCCGGGTATAAAGGGGTCTATTTCCCCAAAATCATTACCTGTCTACCCCCACCCTGAGCGTACAAAGTTTGGCTGACAGTCACTATAACTCACCCTTTACTTTCCAAACTTCCAGAATAACATTCTTCTTTAACATAAACTTTCCATGAAAAGAAGCCTGACAGTCTGTGTTGTGTGATAGGGAGAGACTTCTTTCAGTTTCTGATCTACACATTTTTGATCTGCATGTTCTTCTTTTCTCTAAAATCATATTTCTTTAATAAATATCATAATCCTGTTAGTCTGGTGAAGCCAATTAAGCTCTTCTCAGAATCATTATTTTATTGCTAGCTGCCATTGTTCAAGCCTATAATCCCAGCTAACTGAGATACTGGCTGAGATGCACATGTTTCAAGGTCAGGAGTTCTGACCTACAGTGGAGTATGGCAACTGGGTGTCTACACTAAGTTTGACATTTAGTGTGTTGATACCCTGGGAGTGAGGGACCACCAGTTTGTCTAAAGTGGGGTAAACCAGACCTTGTCACAAATGAAGATCAATGCTTCCATGCCAATAACAAGTAAGTAGTAGAAGTAGCCCCTGTACTTCTAGTATGGGTTGGACAGGGAAACCAAGTCTTTAAACAATAACGAAACAGAAATGTTTATTGCTTTCCTTAAGAACTATATAATAAGGAAATGCTAACTTTCAGTTAGAAGTCAGTGAAAATAAAGATGCAATTTTTTTTTGATAGAAGTTCAGGGACTCCCTGAAATCTGTCCACAGGATACCACGATAGGAACCTCAGCCTAAAGGAACTTGGCTTTGGCCTGACCATCCACATAGAAAAGACCAGGTATATGAAGACTGACTACTGACTGGATAATGGTATACAATTAATGACAACATATAGAGCTGATCCATCAGTACATATCTATATAGATATAAAGTTATATGTCTATGTGTGAAGATATATCTATCTATCTATCTATCTATCTATCTATATATATATATATCACAGAATTTAGGGGCTTCTATATCAGTAGCCATGGCTTTGGGAGCTCTTAATAGTAAGGGGGTCAGACAACTGGTCAGCAGATTACAGGGGACATTTTGCTGACACTGGGAGTAGGATTCTGCTGTGTTGCTCATACATGGTTTTGGGCAGCAGTCCTAGGGCAAGGAGGAGCACTAGCAGGAGTAGGGACTCTGATTACAGTTCCAAGGAGGGAAAGAGTGCTTCTGCTTGCTCACAGACCAAGGCACTGGTCAGGAGAGCAGTGCCACAACTCTCCTTAGACCATAACACCTTGGAAGAATTGAAAACTTACAGATCCCCAGAACTAACTCTAATAACACATGAAGTCTGGGACATGTCTCCAATCCCCCCATCCTCTGGAAGCAGAGCCCAATTTTAACATAAAGTTAAAAGTCAAGAAATAGGTTGGAAAAATTGAGAAAATAACAAAAAAGAACCATACCACAGAAAGTTACTATGGTGACAGGGAAATCAAAATATACTCAGAAGATAACAAAATCAAAGCAGTTACATGGAAAACCTCAAAGAAAGATGTAAATTGGTCTCAGGCTCTGGAAGAGCTAAAAAGAGTGATGCAAGAAAATCTTGAAAAAAGCCAGCAGGTTAGTAAAGGAGGCACAAAAAATACTGAAGAAAATAATACCTTAAAGAACAGAACAGGTAAAATGGTAAAAAGAGGCCCAAAAATCCACTGAAGAGAATTCCTTAAAAAGCAGAATTGGTCAAATGGCAAAAGAAGTATAAAAGCTCACTGAAGAAAATAATTTCTTAAAAATTTCAACTGGGCAAGTAAAAGTTAAGTACTCCATGAGACATCAAGAAACCATAAAACAAAATACAAAGAATGAAAAAAATAGAAGAAAATGTGAAATATCTTATTAGAAAAACAATCTATCTGGAAAATAGATCTAAGAGAGATAATTTTAAAATTATTGGACTACATGAAGCCATGATTAAAAAAAGATACTAGACATCATATTTCAAAAAGTGAAGAAGGAAAACTGTCCTGTTACCATAGAACCAGAGGGTAAAATAGAAATTGAAAGAATCTATCAATCACTTCCTGAAAGAAATCCCAAAAGAAAAACTCCCAGGAATATTATAACCAAATACTAGAGATGTCACCTCAAGGATAAAGTATTGCAAGCATCCAGAAAGAAACAATTCAAATACTGTGAACCACAGTCAGGATCATACAAAATTTAGCAGCTTCAACATTAAATGACTGGTAGGCTCAGAATATGATATTCTTGAGGGCAAAGGAGCTAGGATTACAACCAAGAATCACCTACAAAGCAATACTGAGTATAATCCTTCAGCAGAAAAAATGGAAATTTGGTGAAATTGAGGACTTTTAAGCATCCCTGATGAAAAGACCAGAACTGAATAGAAAATGTGACTTTCAAATACAAGACTAGAGAGAATAGAAAAAGGTAAACAGGAAAGAGAAATAATAAGGGATTCAGTAAGGTTAAACTGTTTACATCCCTATACAGAAAGATGATACTTGTAACTCCTAAGAACTTTATCATTATTAAGGCAGTCAGAGAGAGTATACATAGACAGAGGGCATAGGTGTGAGTTGATTGTGATGGGATGATATCTACAAAAATAAAATTAAGGGGTGAGAAAGAGGGATACACTAGGAGAACGGAGAAGGGAGAGGCAGAATGGGGTAAATCATCTCATATATAAAGAGACACAAAAGAAATTTTATAGTAGAGGGGAAGATTGGGGGCAGTGGACAATGCTGGAGTCTTACTCTCATTGTAATTGGTTCAAAGAGGGAATGACATATACACTCAGTTGTGCATAGAAATCTATCTACCTTACAGGAAGTAGAAAGGGAAGGGCATAAAAGAGGGTGGGGGGGATGATATAAGGGAAGGCATATTGCAGGAAAAGGTGGGAAGAAGCAAAGTACTTTTGAGGAAGGACCGGGTGAAAGGAAAGAGAAAGAGAAACAGAGAAGAATAAATGAGGGGGAAAGTAGCATGGAGGGAAATATGTACTTAATAATTGTAACACTGAATGTAAATGGGATGAATTCACCCATAAAATGGAAGCAGAGAGCAGAATGTATTAAAAACCAAAATCCTATGAAACGCTGTTTACAAGAAAAACACTTGAAGCAGACATACACACAGAGTAAAGGCAAGGGACTAGAGCTGAATTCAGCTGAATGCTTCAGCTGAAGTTAAAAAAAAAAAGCAGGGGTAGCAATCATGAATGATCTCAGACAAAGCAAAAAGATAAATAGACTTAATTTAATATAATAAGTAGGGAAACATCATTTTGCTAAAAGGTACCATAGACAATGAAGTAATATCAATATTAAACATCTATGTACCAAATGGCATAGCATCCAAATTCTTTTTTTATAATACTTTATTTTCCCCCCCAATTACATATAAAAACTTTTAAACATTTTTTTAAGTTTTGAATTCCAAATTCTATTCCTCCTTCCCTCTTCTCCCCATTCCCTGCAACAGTTAGCAATCTGATATAGATTATACATGTGCAATCATGCAAAACATTTCATTGTTAGCCATTTTTGCAAGAAGACTCAAAAAAAGAGAATAAAAGTAAAAAATAGTATGTTTCAGTCTACATTCAGAAAACATCAGTTCTTTCTCTGGAGGCAGATAACATTTTTCATCATGATTCTTTTGGGACTGATTGCCTTGGATCATTGTATTGCTGAGAATAGCTAAGTCATTTACAGTTTTGTGTACAATGTATTCCTGGGTCTGCTCACTTCACTTTGTATCAATTTCTGTATGTCTTTCCAGGTTTTTATGAAATCATCCTTTTTGTTATTTCTTGTCATAGTATCCATTACAATCATATACTACAACTTGTGCAGCCATTCCCCAACTGATGAGCATCCCCTCAATGTCTAATTCTTAGTCACTATAAATGAGCTACTATAAATATTTTTGTACAAGTAGAGTACAAGTACTCTTTTTAAGAAAATCTCTTTTGGATACAGACGTAGCAGTGGTAATGCTGGATCAAAAGGTATGCTTAGTTTTATAGCTCTTTGGGAGTAGTTTCAAATTTGCATCAAAATTCTTAAAGAAAAAGTTAAATGAGTTACAGAGGGAAATAGACTGTAAAACTATACTAGTGGGGATCTAAACTTTCCTGTCTCAGAACTAGATAAATCTAACAAAAAAAATAAACAAGAAAGAAGTTAAAGAGGTGAATACATTTTTTTGAAAAATTACATATGATAGATGTCTGGAGAAAACTGAATGGGAGTAGAAAGGAATATACCTTTTTCTCACCAGTACTTGATACCTACACAAAAGCCAATGATGTATTAAGGCATAAAAGCCTCACAACCAAATGCAGAAAGCACAAATACTAAATGCACCATTTTCAGATCAAAATAAAATAAAAATTATATTCAATATATGGCTGTGGAAACACAAAAATTAATTGGAAATGAAATAATGTAATCCTAAAGCATGGGTGGGTCAAAGAACAAATCACAGAAAAAAATCAATAATTTCATTAAGAGGAATGATAACAATGGGATAGCATGACAAAATTTATGGGATGCAGCCAAAGCAGTACTTAGGGAAATTTTATATCTCTAAACACTTACATCAATAAAATAGAGAAAGAGAAGATCAATGACTGGACATGCAACTAAAAAAAAATCTAGAAACAGGACAAATTTTAAAATCCCCAATTAAATATCAAATTGGAAATGTTGAAAATTAAAGGAAAGATGAACAAAACTGAAAGTATGAAAACCACTGAACTAATCAAATCAGAAGCTGGTTTTATGAAAAACCTAATAAAATAGATAAACCATTGGTTAATTTGATTTAAAAACAAGAAGAAAACCAAATTACCAGTATCAAAAATGAAAAGAGTGAATTTGCCACCAATAAAGATGAAATTAAAGCAATTATGAAGAGTTATTTTTCCCAACTATATGCCAATAAATCTAACAATTTAAGTGAAATGGATGAATATTTACAAAAATATAAATTGCCCAGATTAACGGAAGAGCAAATAGAATATCTACATAAATCTGTTTTGAGAAAAGAAATTCAATGAGCCAGCCATCAATGAGCTCCCTAAGAAAAAGTCCCCGGGACTAGACAGATTCACAAGTGAATTCTACCAAACATTTAAAGAACAATTAATTTTAATACTACATAAACTATGTGGAAAACAGGCAAAGAAGGAGTCCTACCAAAATCCCTTTGTGACACAAATAAAGTGCTGACACCTGAACCAGGAAGAGCAAAAAAAGAGAAAGAAAACTATAGATCAATGTCCCTAATGAATATTGATGCAAAAAAATTAAATAAAATACTAGGAAGGAGATTACAGCAACATATCACAAAGATCATACACTATGACCAGATGGGATTTATTCCAGGAATATATGGCTGGTTCAATATTAGAAAACCATCAGCATAACTGATCATATTAATAACAAAACTAACAGAAAGCATATGATTATCTCAACAGATACAGAAAAAGCTTTTGACAAAATACAACAGCCATTCCTATTAAAAACTCCAGAGAGCATAAAAATAAACCAACCTTTCCTCAAAATGGTAAGTACTATCTAAAGCCATTAGCAAATATCTGTAATGGGATAACCTAAAAGCCTTTTTACTAAGATCAGGGGTGAAGCAAAGATGTCCATTATCACCAATATTATTCAATATGGTACTAGAAATATTAGCCCTAGCAATGAGAAGAAAAAGAAATAGAAGGAATTAAAATAGGCAAGGAGGAAACAAAGCTATCATTCTTTACAGACGATATGATGGAGAACCCTGGGGAATCAATAATTAACAACTTTGGCAAAGTTGCAGGATATAAAATAAACCCATGTAAATCATTATTTCTTTATATCACCAATAAATTCCAGCAGCAAGAGATAGTGAGCTAATTTTTGTAATAGGGTGTGGGTGATTAAATCTTCCAAGAGAAAAAAGGTAGAAAAAAAATCATACCCTAAATATTCTTTCTCCACTCTACCTCCCAACTTGGGAGGAGATGGGATAAGATGGGAGAAATTCAACTCTACCTCTATCCAGCGGAGAAGAGACAACAGGGAAGACTGAGTATTAATAGGTCAACCCCACAGCAATACCTGCAGTTTTAAAATAGCAATTCTTTATGTTAATAATAATTATAACACCTTACATATCTTCGAAGTACTCTGCCAAACATAAATTCAGATTTTTTAACCTAGGCAGCCCATTTCACTTTTGTACAGCTCTTACTGTTAGTAAGTTTTGCCTGACATTGAGACTAAATGTACTTCTTACAATTTTCACCCATTTCTTCTGGTTCTACCTTCTTGGGCCAAAAGAACAAGGTTGATCCCTCTTCCTCCATGTGACAGGCTTCCAAATAATTAAAGATAGTAGTTGTGTTCCCTTAGAGTTATTTTCTTCCAGCTAAACATTCCCAGTTGATCAATCTTCATATGTCATGGCGTCAAGGCCCTTTACCACCTTAGTTACACTCCTCTGGATATTTTTCAGCTTATCAGTATCCTTAAATGTTGGTGACCAGAACAGTACACAATACTTCAGATAAGTTCTGATGAAGGCAGAGTATAGACGAACAATCACCTCCCCATTCTTGGAAGTCATACTTTTCTTTTTTTTTTTTTAATTTTCATTTTTTTTTGGAGGGCAGAGGGCCAGGCAATTGGGGTTAAGTGACTTGCCCAAGGTCACACAGCTAGTATGTGTCAAGTGTCTGAGGCCGGATTTGAACTCAGGTCCTCCTGACTCCAGGGCCAGTGCTCTATTCACTGCACCACCTAGCTGCCCCAGAAGTCATACTTTTCTTAACACAGCCCAAGAACACATTAGCTTTTTTTTTTTGGCTGCCATATCACATTACTAACTCACACTGAGCATGCAATCCACTAAAACGCTCACATTTTTTTTGGAATACTAGCTGCCTACCAATGCCTATTCTGTCTCATACTTCTGAAGTTGTTTTTATTTGGTAAATGACTTTGGTAAAAGCAGAATTGGCCATATGGAAAAGGAGGTCCAAAAGCCCACTGAAGAAAATAATTCCTTAAAAATAAGAATGGAGCAAATGGAAACTAATGACTTTATGAGAAATCAAGAAATTGTAAAGCAGAAACAAAAAAAAAAATGAAAACGTAGAAGACAATGTGAAATATCTCATTGGAAAAAACAAAAGACCTGTAAAATAGATCCAGGAGAGATAATTTTAAAATTATTGGACTATCTGAAGGCCATGATCAATAAAAGAGCCTAGACATCATTTTTCAAGAAATTATCAAGGAAAACTGCCCTGATATTCTAGAACCAGAGGGTAAAATAGAAATTGAAAGAAACCATCAATCACCTCCTGAACAAGATCCCAAAATGAAAACTGCCAGGAGTATTATAGCCAAATTCCAGAGTTCCCAGTGAAGGAGAAAATATTGCAAGCAGCCAGAAAGAAACAATTCAAGTATTGTGGAACCACAATCAAGATAACACAAGATTAACAGCTTCTACATTAAGACATAGGAGGGCTTGGAGTATTATTTTCCAGAGGTCAAAGGAGCTAGGATTAAAACCAAGAATCACCTACCCAGCCAAACTGAGTGCAATCCATGAGGGGAAAAAATTGATATTTAGTGACGTAGAGGAATTCAATGCATTCTTGAGAAAAAAAAAAACAGAGCAAAACAGAAAATTTGACTTTCCAATATAAGACTCAAGAGAAGCATGGAAAGGTAAACAGGAAAGAGAAATCATAGGCATTTATTAAAGTTGAATTGTTTACATTCCTATATGAAAAGATGATATTTGTAACTCATGAGACCTTTCTCATTATTAGGGTAGTTAGAGGGATTATATACAGACAGAGGGCACAGGGTGAGATGAATATGAAGGGATGATATCTAAAAAATAAAATTAAGGGATGAGAGAGGAATGTACTGGGAGAAAGAGAAAGGAAGAGGTAGAATGGGGTAAAATATCTCACATAGAAGAGGCAAGAAAAAGCTTTTACAGTGGAGGGGAAGAGTGGGGAGGTGAGAGGGAATGAATGAACCTTACTCTCATTGGAATTGGCTTAAGCACACATACTCAATTGAGTATGGAAATCTATCTTACCCTACAGGAAAGTAGCGGGGAAGGGTATAAGGGGGTGTGTATGATAGAAGGGAGGGCAAATTGGAGGAGGAGGTAATCAGAACAAACATTTTTGAGGAGGGACAGGATGAAAGGAAACAACATTGACTATTTTGTAAGTGTTTTGTATGACTGCACATGTATAGGTTATATCAAATTGCTTGCGTTCTCAGTGAGGGTGGGTAGAGAGGGAGGAAGGGTGAGACTTTAGAACTTAAAGTTATAAAAATGAATGTTAAAAGTTGTTTTTACATGTAACTGGGAAAAAAGATACACAGGCAATGGGGTATTATCTTATTGTACAGGACAATAGGAGGAGGAAATAAGGGGGTTAATAGAAGAAAGGGCAGAATGGGGAAAGCGGTAATCAGAAGCAAAACACTTTTGAGGAGGGACAGGGTGAAAGAAGAGAGAGAATAGAGTAAATGGGGGTAGGGAGTATAGGATGGAGGAAAATACAGTTAGCAATAGTAACTGTGAAAAAAAATTTTTTAGAAGGAATCTTCTCTGATAAATGCCTCATTTCTACAACATAAAACTGCATCAATTTTATAAAACTAAGAGACATTCCACAATTGATAAATGATCAAAAGATATAATCAGTTTTCAGATGAAGTAATTAAAGCTATTTATAGCCATATGAAAAAGTATTCTAACTCACTATTGATTGGAGAAATGCAAGGTAAAACAATTAGATTAGATAATAGGAAGAAAAGGCAAATGACAAATGTTGGAGGAGATGTGGGAAAAATGAGACCTTAATGTGCTGTTGTCGGAGTTGTGAATTTGATTAAACTATTGTATATAGCAATTTGGAATTATGCCCTAAGGGCTATAAAACCAAGCATACCCTTAGCCATAGCAATACCACTACTAGGTCTGTATCCCAAAAGAGATAAAAAACAAAAAGGAAAAGAACCTATATGTAAAAAATATTTATAGCAGCTCTTTTCTGGGGGTAAAGAATTGGAAATTGAGGGGATGCATATCAATTTGGGGAATGGCCGAATAAGTTGTATGTAATTGTGATGGAATACTATTGTAGTGTAAGAAATGATGAGCAGAATACTCTCAGAAAAACCTAGAAAGACTTGCAACATGGGTTGATGCAAAGTGAAATGTAGTGGGTACAAATTAACAGCAATACTGTAGGATGACTAGCTGTGAATGATTTAGCTATTCTCAGCAATGCAATGATCCAAGACAACACTGAAGGACTTAGGATGAAAAATGCTGTCCGTCCCCAGAGAAAGAACTGATGGTATCTGAATATAGATTGAAGCATACTTTTTTTTTCCTTTATTTTTCTTGAGTTTTTTTGGTCTGTGTTTTCTTTCACATGACTATTATAGATATGTTTTGCATCGCTACACATATATGACCCATATGCAATTACTTGCCTTCTCAATGAGGGGGGATGGGGAAGGGAGGAAGGGAGAGAATTTGGAACTCAAAATTTTAAAAACAAATGTTAAAAATTGTTGTTTCCATAGAACTGGGGAAAAATTAACTACTAAATAAATCCAAAAAAGTAAATAAAAAACACCAGAAAAAATATGATCAGTTTTTACCTTTCTAGTTTCCCTTTCAACCATCTCTTTAATGATCCATTCTGGAACTTTCCCAGGGAATTGAAGTTAAGCAGACTGTTCTCTTTTCTTTTAAGAAAATCAAGACACTTCCCCTTCTCTATCTTATATCTCTCCCATTATCCATCTTTCAACCAAATTTAGTATGGTATTTTCATTAAATTAGACATATTTCAGTGTTTGAGAAATACTGAACTTCTTTTGTAGGGAGTCTGATAGCAAGGATATCTCTGTTAGTGTCTTAGCAATCACATCTGCCAATTCTTTCAGGACCAGAAAATGTCGTTCACCTGGGCCAGGAGACTCGAATTCATCAAAGGAAGTTAGGTGCTCTCTTGCTTTCTCCTTAACTTATCTTGGATATCAACTCCCTGTCAGTCTTGTTCTGTCATTTCCAGGGTAAACGTGCTTCTCCTTTGCCGAGAAAACAGAAACAAAATCAGAATTAAGCTGTTCTGCTTTTTCTCTACTGTCAGTTATCACTGTCCAAAGCATCGAAAAATTCTCTTTCACCCTCCTCCCCACCCCCCCGCCCATATGGCAAAAACAAACAAAAAACCTCCCCATTTTTGTTTGTCCTTAACCTCTCATGCTGACCTGAACTCATTTTGTGGTTTAGCATTCCTTACATAATTTTTATGGGACTGTGCCATACTCATCATATTCGTCTTCTAGTATTTGGTCTTGCTTCCAACTTCTGTACACTTTCTTTTAAAATCAAGGTTGGTTGGTACATCCACATTGGTTTCTTTTGACAATTCCCACTTTACTTCTTCATTGGAAGCTTCCTTTTTTGTCTTCAAAATTTCTTTCTTGAGCATCTTCTATCTCTCCTTACATATTTTATTCTATGAAATCCTACATATCATTTCTCTGAACTCTTTGGAAATCTGTTTTCCCCAAATTTAGTGTCAGACCGTGTTCAGACTTCCTCTCTATCACTATAGAGAGGTCCTTTCCTCCTAAGGTTCTTAAATTTCCATCCCAGCAACCAGTTCCTCCCTATTAGTAAGAATGAGATCCAGAATAAAATTTCTCCTTTTTGCTTCCTCCACCTTTTGAAGGATGAAATTATCACAAAGACAAGTCAAGAAGTTATTACCTTCTCTACTATTGGTAGATAGAGAGTTCTAACAAGCATCTGGATAATTGAAGTTTTCCATCACTATTGTATCATGCTTCTGTGCCAAACTTGTGATTTTTTCTCACATTCCCCATCAATTTTTTTCTTTCTGTCTGGGTGATCTGTAGTATACTCCAATGGCAAAATCACTATTCCTCCCTCTTAACCTATAGCCCGAATAATCTTTATTACATTGCCCCTTCTTGTTCCTAGAGTTAACCAAAGTCGCAATCTACTTTTAGTAAAGTAGAAATTAGAATCTATGCATCCTAATTCCAAGTCTAGTACTCCTTCCAATACAGCATCAGTGCCTCCAAAAGGATTCACTGTGAGGTTTCTCAGTTCAATAGTAGACATTTATTAAGCACTTGCTTTATACTAGGTGCTGGAAATACAAAGATGAAAACCTAACAATCTCTTCCTTGCAGAACTTTGCATCATACAACAGGTGAAGAGATAAATAAATAAGCAGTAATTTGAAGAAAGTGAGACATATGGTAGAGGTAGGTTGGGGTGGGACGTAGATTAGGAAATCTTCAAGGAAGATGCAGTACCTGAGCTAAGCCTGAAAGTTAAGGATTCTGAAAGGGGAAGATGAGGAAGTAGTGCATTCCAGACATGGGGAACAGCTTGTGCAAATGCACAAAAGTGGAAGATGGCCTAGTTAAAATATTTGATGAATAGTGTGATTAGTCCAGATTGGCTAGAATGGTTAGACCATGTGAAAGCAAATAGTGTGAAACAAAGGCAGAAAGTTTTATATTGGAGAAAAATTGAAGAGGGCCTTTTAAATGCCAGGCCAAGGAGTCTATCTTTTATGCAAGAGGCCAGAAAGCCCACTGATGGTTTTCGAGCAGAGAAGTGATGTGGTCAGATTATTTTGTTCACTGTGTAGAACACAAATTTGAGAGAGGAGGGGCTGCAGGCAGGGAGTTCAATTAGGAAGTTATCATAATAGTCTAGATAAGATATGATAATGGCCTGAAATAGGGTGGTGGCCATGTGAGTAGAGAGCTGTTATGGAGGAAGAATTGAAAGCACCTGCCAACTAACTGGATTTTGGGGTGAGGGGGAGGAAGAGGGAGGAAAGAGTCAAGCTAAACTCTAAGGTTACAAAACTGGTTGATTTGAGAAGGTGTCTAAAATATTCAGGGTAGGAGGGAACAAGCATTTTTAAGCACCTGTTACGTGCCAGGCATTGTGTTAAGTGTTTTATAACTATTACTTCTAAATTTTCTTAGTTCACTTAAGAACACTTGATATACAAAAATTCCATTTACACACCACTTTTTGCAAACACATTTGCATAAATTTAGGTATACCTATACCCATATAAAGACAGGTTTTGCTCTCAAGAAGTTTTGTATCTGAAAATAAAAAAGGCATATACAGACTAGATATGATTTTTTTTTAAAAAGACTCTCTGTTCACCAGTGGTCATTTCTCACTTCGATCAATCAATAAAAATTCACTAAATACCTACTATATGTCATACTATGGTAAGTGTCTTCTCTGTTCAAGGCAATAAATTCTTTTTAATTTTGTTCTTGGGGTACAGCTTTGCCCTTTACAATTCACATCCCCAGTTCCATGGTAAATAATCAAAGAATAACATACCTTTTTAAAAAGGGGTCACTGATGTTATCTTTAAAAAAGCACTGACTAAGGCAGCAGCTGAACAAATTATGGCATAAGAATATAATATAATATTATTGTGCCATACATAAAAGACAATAAATATGAAGAATTCAGAGAAATTTAGGAAGACTTATAGGGACTGACGCAAAGTCAAGAGAAACTAAAAGAAAAATATACCCAATGATAATATTAATATAAAAAGTAATATTTGATGACATGAGACCTCAGATCAATGCAATGAACATTTTTGAGTCCAGAGAACTGATTATGACACATAACTCCCCTCCTCTTGGTAGAGAAGTGGTCAACTATAAGCACACAAAAAAGTATTGAGTGCCCACATTTCCTATCAAATGAAAAAGCTTGGGGTACAAACTCCATAGAGGTAGGCAAATCACTCAAGTTAACAAGTCTAGCCTCATCCAGTTTAAACTATCAACCCAATTCTATTAGAAACATGCATTAAGTGCCTACCACCTGCACAGAGCATGGCTTCACTTTTTAGTTCTCTGCTTTACCTTCAAGCTTTTCCGATCTCCAATAATTGAGGAAACAAAGCATTTTGTGGTTGTTATTGGGCATAACCCCTAATTCTGGCACAAACTTCATTTCGTCATGTTCTGATACCCCAAGCCCATTGCTCTAATGCAATTTGGTTTCCAGGGCCAGAAATCTCTTGAAACAAACTTTGTAATCTTTCGACCTAAATCAACTTTCATTCGCTGAAGCTGCTCTCTAAACTGTTCATCAAGATTTTGCTGTTCACTGAACTTTCCCCTCAGTTCTTACACTCTCAAGTTCTGCCACTGCTCAGTTTTTCCTTTCACATTTCCCTCTCCCTCACCTTTAGCAACAAGCCTTCTGTTCGGTTTTACCCAATATAGATTTTTACTTACAGAGTACCTGCATCTTTGAGATCATGAATCCATCTACCTATCTAAGTCAGTTCTTGTCTAGTACAAAGGCAGGTTAAAATAATGATCCCTATATAATTTGGGAGGTAGGTTGTTTAGCACACAGGGACACCAATAACTTGTACTCTGGCTTTTGTATCATCTGCCCATATATTTCCCACGGATTCTTTCTCATTTCTCTGATCTTTCTTCAATATTTTCTGGCTCACTATTCCCTTATATTTTCAGGACTAGTTCCTCTTCATTTACCTCCTGGAATTGTAAACAGGGGCTACTTCAGCATTTCTCTCTGTAAATTATTATTAAAAAGCACCACCACCAAAACCAAAACCAAAATCATAGCTTTTGTAACAGTCAGGATACTCACTTGGAAGCCTGAATCCACTCTTCATACAGTTCAAAGGTCATGAGAGGTTCTGGCAACTCTCTGAGATAAGACTTTAGAGCTCCTGAACATGAACAAATTATTTACCATGATCAATTATGACTGGACAGAGGAAGACACTTGATAAGTGGTCTTACAAATAAATTTAGAAGTTGGCTTTCAGAAGGTTTGGATTAAGAGCACTGAGTACTGTACTTGGGCATTACATTGAGAATAGATGTCTGCTGCTTCTCTTTCACAATCATTCTTAGACAAGGCATGATGGACAAAACAAAGAATTGATTTTTTTTTTGCCTTGATCCTTTTTTGTGGTGTGACTTGGAACTGGGTATATTGTCCTTGGACATCCCCAGGCATGATGGGAATTCATTGGTTTTATTGTCCCAGACACATCTACCTTAAAGGTCTGCTCAGTCCCTTTCCTGAAAATCCCTAACTCAGCCATACGACAACCGGGTAACTCCACTACCTGCAATAGCATGAGGGTCAGCTGAGTATTCCTGCACATCCAGTACACAGCAGTCCAGAGCAGCTTTCAGCTTTTTCAGTTTTGAAGCAGATGGAGCCACTCTAAAAAGGCCCTGGCAGAAAGACAGAAAAAAGTAAAAGTATTAATAGGAGCAGATCATACAGATCAGAAGCTGAAATAAAAGTCATACCACACAAACTCTCAGGGTTCTTTTCATGGGAAATTTACATTAAGGGAGAATGTTATTATGGAAGTTTGGAAAGTTGGAAAGTAAAGGGTGAGTTGTATTGATTGTCAGCCAAACTTTGTACACTCAGGGTGGTGATAAGCAAAGGATAATTTTGGGAAGATGGCCTTCTTTGTACCCAGCACATCTGCTCTAAATCTGTTTTCTAGAACCATAAAACTTACTGACACCCTATAATCCTTAGAGTGTGCGCTACAGTCTGAAGGAGTGGAGAGAGAATTAAGGAGGGAATTGGAGAGGAGCCTCCAAAGCAAGCTAGGAGCTAGAAAGGAGGTTAAGTATCTTTTGCATACCAATTCACCCTTTTCATCCTGTAATGTTAAGGAACCGCCTCTGTTAGTCTTGTAAGGAAGAGAGTTAAGTCTTCTTTATTACACTCATAGAAGAGCCAAATTCATATCTCCTGGGAGTGACTCAAGTTGGCAACAATCTCTCTGTTCACCCTGACTTCTCTGCTAGGTATGACATTGTTAACCAGTCCCCCTTCTTAAAATTCTCTCCTGCTTTAGCTTCCAAACACTGTACTAGCCTGCTTCTCAAGCTATCTCTCCAACTGTACCTTCTTTGTTTACTTCAAATGCTCCTCTGTGACCACCTATCTCCTAAAAAATATGTGTTACTCAAGGCCCAGTCTTTGGCCTTCTGGTCTTCTCTCTTTACACTATATCCTACGTATACTATGTGCTGGAAAAAATTAGACTGGTCTACTTGGTCTTAGGGAAGAGAATTAGTAGCAATTGTTAGAAGCTGCAGAGGCAATTTTAAGTTTGATGGAAAAAATTCTTAATAATTAGAACTACCGAGAAGTGAAATGAATTGGCTCATGATATAATCAGTTTTTTCTTACTTGAAGTCTTTAAATAAAGGCTTGCTGACCACTTGCTAGTATCATTGTTTTTTTCCTACAACCTATAATTTTATTTTTTTTCATTTTTAACTATTAAATTAAGATTTTTTTATTTTTAGTTTACAACACTCAGTTCCAGATGATTTTGAGTTCCAGATTTTCTTCCCCTCCTCCCCCCTCCCCCCCAAGATAGCATGGCATCTGATACATCTTCTACATATAACTTCGCATTGAACTTATTTACACAATAGTCAAGTTGTAAAGAAGAATTATGTCCAATGGAATGAATTATGAGAAAGAAGAAACAAAACCAAAAAAGCCCAAACAAACAAAAACAAAAACAAAAGAGAAAAAAAAACACAAAAGAAAAAAAAAAGGAGAGCAAACAGTTTGCCCCAATCTGTGTTCAGGCTCCATAGTTCTTTCTCTGGATGTAGATAGCTCTCTCCATCATGAGTCCTTTGGAGTTGTCTTTGAAGCTTGGATTGCTGAGAAGAGCAAAGTCTATCAAGGTTAGTCATCCCAGAATCAATGTATCTTTGGTTATGCTCTGCACACTCAGCTTTATATTGTGTAGGTTTTTCCAGGTTATTATGAAGTCCGTATCATCCCCATTTCTTATGGCACAATAGTATTCCATTACCTTCATATACCACAGCTTGTTCAGCCATTCCCCAATTGATGGGCATCCCCTTGATTTCCAATTCTTTGCTACTACAAAAAGAGCCGCTATAAATATTTTTGTACATATGGGTCCTTATCCTGCTTGGGATACAGTCCTAGAAGTGGTACTGCTGGGTCAAAGGGTATTATGAGGAGTTGGGGCCGACCCCGGGGCTGTTAGGACCCTAGCACTTGGCCTGTTTCCTGGGTAAAACCAGACAGGCTTAGTAGGAATTGGAACGGCAGGTGCCCGGAGGGAGGGCCTCTACCCTTAGCAGCCCCTGTAGTCGTCCTACACATGCAGGCAGAGTCTGTCCACAAAGGACTCACAAGCCCAGAAGGAGGGATCCAGCTGGCTGTTACCTAATGCTCTTGAACCAGTGCCTAACACAATGCCTGACATAATGCTTTCTTACTTTACTTACTGGAACATCTTTGATACTTTACGGGGACATCCTGCCTCGTGCCTCACGTAGCTCATACAGCTCTGATACCATCTTGCAAGATGCCCAAGCATTCCCATAGATACTGTGGGGCAGCATTCCCCCTTGTTCCCATACCCCTACAGAAACTATCTTGCAACAATCCTAATCTTTCCCATACACTTGCAGATCCCACAGTGTACCACACATTGCAACAATTCAGATCCTTCCCATACCTATATCGATACCCATACCAGAACAAAGTGCAACAATATACCCGTACTGCAACATTTCTATCCTGTCCCTTTGCAACATTTCTGTTCCTTCCCATGCTGTCATCTCCTTACCCATTGGCCACTTGCTTCTGCTCATATAGTGCAAACCCTATAAAAATGGAGGATTTCTCCCAGTAAATTGGAGTTGCTTCCACCTTGACTCCTGCCTCATCCATTGCGTCCTGAGATTGGGGTCCTTGCTGGTCGAGGACCCCCAACAGGGTATGAACATTTTTATAGCCCTTTGGGCATAGTTCCAAATTGCTCTCCAGAATGGCTGGATCAGTTCACAACTCTACCAGCAATGTAACAGTGTTCCAATTTTCCCACATCCTCTCCAGCATTTATCATCTTCCTGTTTTGTCATAATCTGGCAGGAGAGATGGGGTACCTAAGAGGTGTTTTGATTTGCATTTCTCTAATCAGTAGTGATTTAGAGCATTTTTTCATATGCCTATAGACACCTTTAATTTCTTCCTCTGAAAACTGCCTGTTCATATCCTTTGACCATTTCTCAACTGGGGAGTCACTTGTATTCCTATATATTTGGCTCAGTTCCCTGTGTATTTTAGAGGTGAGGCCTTTATCAGAGACACTGGTTGTAAAGAGTTTCTTCCAATTTTTTGCTTCCTTCCTAATCTTTGTTGCATTGGCTTTTTTTATATAAAACTTTTCAATTTCACATGATCAAAATTATCCATTTTGTATTTTGTAACACTCTCTATCTCTTGTTGTGCCATAAATTCTTTGCTTTCCCATAAATCTGGTAGGTAAACTATCCCTGGCTCCCAAATTGCTTTTAGTGTCAGCCTTTATTACTAAATCATGAACCCATTTTGACTTTATTTTGTTATATGGTATAAGATATTGGTCTATGCCCAGTTTCTGCCATACTATTTTCCAATTCTCCTGGCAGTTTTTGTGAAATAGTGAATTCCTAACCCAGAAGCTAAATTCTTTGGGTTTATCAAAGAGTAGATTGCTATAGTCACTGACTACTGTGTCTTGTGTACCTAGCCTATTACACTGATTCATGACTCTGTTTTTTTGCCAGTACCAAGTACTTTTGACGACTGCTGCTTTATAGTACAGTTTAATATCTGATATGACTAGGCCACCTTCCCTAGCATTTCTTTTCATTTATTCCCTAGATATTCTAGACTTCTTGTTCCTCCAGATGAATTTTGTTATTATTTTTCCAGCTCTGTAAGATAATTTTTTGGCAGTTCAATTGGTATGGCATTGAATAAATAAATTAATTTAGGCAAAAATTGTCATTTTTATTATATTAGCTCAGCCTAACCCTGAGCAACTGATATTTTTTCCATTTATTTAGACCTGACTTTATTTGTGTGAAAAGTGTTTCATAATTATGTTCATATAGGCCCTGGGTTTATCTTTGCATGTAGACTCACAAATATTTTATAGTGTCTACAGTAACTTTAAATGGAATTTCTCCTTCTATCTCTTGCTGTTGGGCTTTGTTAGTAATGTATAGGAATGCTGAGGATTTGTGTGGGTTTATTTTATATCCTGCAGCTTTGCTAAAGTTGTTTATTATTTCAAGTAGTTTTTTACTTGATTCTCTAGGATTCTCTAAGTACATCATCATATCATCTGCAAAAGGTGATAATTTAGTTTGTTCTTTGCCTATTCTAATTTCTTCAATTTCTTTTTCTTCTCTTATTGCTACAGCTAAAGTTTCTAGTACCAAATTGAATCGTAAGGGTGATAATGGACATCCTTGTTTCACCCCTGATCTTGTCGGGAATGCATCTAGCTTATCCCCATTACAAATAATGCTTGTTGATGGTTTTAGGGAGATGCTATTTGTAATTTTAAGGAAGGCTCCATTTATTTCTATGCTTTCTAGTGTTTTAATAGGAATGTGTGTTGTATTTTTTCAAAGGCTTTTTTTGCATCTGTTGAGTTGATCATATGGTTTCTGCTAGTTTTGTTCAATTGATCAATTATGCTGATAGTTTTCCTAATATTGAACAGCCTTGCATTCCTGGAATAAATTCTACCTGGTTGTAGTGTATTACTCTCCTCATAAGTTGCTGTAATCTTTTTGTTAATACTTTATTTAATTTTTTTGCATCAATATTCATTAGGGAAATAGGGTCTATAATTTTTTTTCTCTGTTTTGACTCTTCCTGGTTTGGATATTAGTACCATATTTGTGTCATAAAAAGAATTTGGTAGGACTCCTTCCTCACCTATTTTCCCAAATAGTCTATAAAGTGTAGGAATTAATTGTTCTTTAAACGTTTGATGGAATTCACATGAAAAACCATATGCTCCTGGAGATTTTTTCCTAGGGAGTTCATTGATGGCTTGCTCAAATTTCTTTTTCTGAGATAGGGTTATTTAAGTTATTTTACTTCCTCTTCTGTTAACCTAGGCAATTTGTATTTTTGTAAATATTCATCCATATCTCTAAGGCTGTCAAATTTATAGGCATACAATTGGTCAAATTCCTAATTATTGTTTTAATTTCCTCTTCATTGGAGGTGAATTAACCCTTTTCATTTTTGATACTGGTAATCTGTTTTTCTTTCTTTTTTTAAATCAAATTGACCAAAGGGTTATCAATTTTATTGATTTTTTCATAAAACCAGATCTCAGTTTTATTTATTGATTTAATAGTTTTCTTGATTTCAATTTTATTAATCTCTCCTTTGATTTTCAGTACTTCTAATTTGGTATTTAATTGGGGATTTTCAATTTGTTCTTTTTCTAGCTTTTTCAGTTGGATGCCCAATTTGTTGATCTCCTTTTTCTCCATTTTATTCATGTAAGCATTTAGAGATATAAAACTTCCCCTAAGAACTGCTTTTGCTGCATCCCATAAGTTTTGGTATGTTGTCTCATTATTGTCATTCTCTTGAATGAAGTTATTAATTGTTTCCATGTTTTGTTCTTTGGCCCACTCATTCTTTAGAATTAGATTATTTAGTTTTGTATTAATTTTTAGCTTATTTTTCCATGGTTCTTTATGACAAATAATTTTTATTGCGTCATGATCTGAAAAGGATGATTTGACTACTTCTGCATTTCTGCACTGGATTGTGAGGTTTTTATGCCCTAGTACATGGTCAATTTTTGAGTATGTGCCATGTACTGCTGAGAAAAAGAATATTCCTTTTTATCCCCATTCAGTTTTCTCCAGAGGTGTATCATATCTGCCTTTTCTAAAATTCTATTCACCTCCTTAACTCCTTTCTTTGCTTATTCTGAGGTTAGATTTATCAGGTTCAGAGAGGGGGAGGTTGAGGTCCCCCATTATTATAGTTTTGCTATCTATTTCTTCCTGTAACTTCCTTAACCTCTCCTCTAAGAATCTGCATGCTATACCACTTGGTGCATACATGTTAAATAATGATGTTGCTTCATTGTTTACAGTGCCTTTTAGCAGGATATAGTGTCCTTCCTTATCTCTTTTAATTAGATCTGTCTTTGCTTTTGCTTTGCCTGAGATTAGGATTGCTACCCCTGCTTTTTTTACTTTAGCTGAAGCAAAATATATTCTACTCCAGCCTTTTACCTTTACCCTGTGTGTATCCCTGTTTCAAATGTGTTTCTTGTAAGCAACGTAGTGTAGGATTATGGTTTTTAATCCATTCTGCTATCTGCCTCTGTTTTATGGGAGAGTTCATCCCATTCACATTCACAGTTATGATTACTATCTGTGTCTTTTTCTCCACCCTATATCCTCTGTTTTTTATTTCTCCCTTCTCCCTTCCACTCCTCGAGTTTTGTTTTTGACCGCTGCCTTCCTCAGTTTACCCTCCCTCTTGATTACCCTCCCTTATCCTACCTTTATCCCCTTGTTACTTCTTCCCTCCCTTTTGACCACCCCCTCCGTTTTCTTTCCCCTTTCCCCTCCTACTACCTGTAGAACAAGTTTGATATCTATGCTTATCAGGGTATGTTATTCCCTTCTTGAATCAAACCTGATGAGAGTAAAGCTCAGATACCGCTCTTCTCCCTCCCTTCTTTTCCTCTACTATAATGTTTTTGTGCCTCTTCATGTGATGTAATTTACCCTTTTCTACTCCCTCCTTACCTCTTCTCCCAGAACCACCTTTTTACATCTCTTAATTATATTGTTTCATCATTATATCAGTTATTTTATACTGATACCCACAGTCTATGAATATCCCTTTCAATTGTAATTACTATTCTTAGTATTGACATATATATATATGTGTGTGTGTGTATATATATAAAACCCATATAAAACAAAATAATCCTATATAAAGATGTAACTAATTAGCCTTATTGATTAACTAGGGCTTCCCCCCCCATTTACCTTTTTATGTCTTTCTTGAGTTTTGTATTTGCAGATCAGATTTTCCATTGAGCTCTGGCCTTTTCATCAGGAAGGTCTGGAATTCCCTTATTTCATTGAATGTCCATCCCCTTTTCCTGGAAAATTATGCTCAATTTTTCTGGGTAGTTGATCCTTGGTTGTATTCCAAGCTCCTTTGTCTTTCGGAATATCACATTCCAATTTCTTCTGTCATTTAATGTAGAAGCTGACAGATCCTGCGTGATCCTGACTGCAGTTCTGTGATATTTGAATTATTTCGTTCTAGCTGCTTGCAGTATTTTTTCATTCTTTAGATTTTGTTTGACTGATTCTTGATGTTTCATAGAGTCATTAGCTTTACCTCCCCAACTCTAATTTTTAATGTTTTGTTTTCTTCTTTAATCTTCTCTATCGCCTTTTCTATTTGGTTGATTTTACTTTTCAATGAGACATTTTCTCCAATTATATTCTGATTTTCCTTAACCAATTCCCCGATTTTACCTTTTTAAAGATTTGTTTTCCTCCGTGAATTTTTTTCCATTTTTTTCTTTTACCTCTCGAATTTGGTTTTTAAATTCCTCCTTGAGTTCTTCCAGGAATGCTTTTTGGTCTGGAGAACAGATCACTTTCCCTTTTGAGGTTTCAGATATGGTATAATGTCCATGCTGTCCTCTTCTGAAATGGTATTTTGATCATCCTTGTCTCCATAATATGAATCAATGGTCTTTGGCTTTTTAGCATGTTTTTTCATGATGGCTTTCTTTTTTCCTCCTGGCTTCTAAAGTGGATCTCTGTTTCTGAGGCTCAGGGGTCTCGGTCCCAAGTTTCTTGTGTTGGAATCTTTGGACCTGCTCACTGGCTTTATGTTTTATGGCCTCTGGTTTTGTGAGGCGTGGGGGAGGGGTGGTCTGGCTGCTGGGAATCTCCTCTTCCCCAGGTCTCAGCTGTTGTCTGTGTTGGTGTCCGCCACTTCCCCTGGCTGTGCAAAGCCACATCTGGGTTCCTGGCATTGACGTTTGTTAGCTCCACCCCCTGGGGCTCAGTTACTCTCGTTGTTCTGCTGAAGTGTGAGGTGCTGGGACACTTCTCTTCCTGCACTAGTCTCCTTCCACCACCACAGGAAGGGCCCTCTCCCCAACTTCTCTTGCTACTGAAGCCCCTCTGCTGGCTCCTCTGTTTCTTCTGAGGTATTATTCTCTGAGTTTATTCAAGGGAGGGATGAGAGCCATTTTTACCTGGACATCATGGCTCCCAGAAGCTCAAGAAGGTGAGTTTCAAACCTTTAGACTGTGGGTTGGAGGCCCCCGGGCTAGCTGCTCCTGCAGCCACAGGCTCTGCGCTCTGACAGACTCCTGTCCTGGGCTGAGAGTCCTGGGGCCCGATCGTGGCCATAGCTGGTACTTCCACCCTGGGCCTGTTCCTGCTCTGGCGTTTTGCTCACCCAGAGACCTCCCAGACTGGGACACTGGCTGGATTCCTCTGCTGTTCCTGGTTGGTTTGGTCTGGTGCCCTTGCGCATGCCTGGCGCTCCTACCCCTCTCAGTCTACTAGTAGCTTCTAACTCTCTCAAATTTGCTCAGATTCACTTTTTTAGACATATCTGACAGAATTTGTGAGACAGCTCCAGTAGTTCCTTCCTTTCACAGCGCCATTTTGGCTCCACCCTGCCAGTATCATTATTGAGGTGATTTCTGTTAATTTATGGGTTAGATTAAATGACTTCTGAGGTTCCTTACAATTCTGAGATTCTGTGATCTTCAGTTTGAGATGCTACTGGACCATTCAGGAGGAAGTTGTTGATGCAGGGCAGTAGTTCAGGAGAAAGGTTAAAACAGGGCACGTAAATCTGACAGTCATCTACATAGAGATGATGAAACAACTCATGGAAGCAGATCAGAAAAGGAAGTTGTATGAAACAGAAGAAAAAAGGGACCAGGATAGAATTTGTGGAAGATGGGATGATGATAAAGTAAAACTGAGGAGCCATAAGACAGAGAGGCAAGAACAAGGAGAGAGCAGCACCAAGGAAACAAAATTAGGAGAGTATGCTAGACTGGAGGTGGCTAACTCAATTAAACTCAACAAGCATTTACTGCATTTCTACCATGTGCTAGGTTCTGGGGATACACAAAACAAAAATGAAACTTTTCCTGCCTTCTGCTGGGCCAACATAAAAGGCTTCAGAAAGGTCAAAAGAAGAAGAGGACTGAGAAAAGGTCGTTGAGTTTAGCAGCAGAGTCAGAAGACAGATATCAAGAGACTGAGGAATGAGAAGTGAGGTTGTGAATTCATGAATACAGAAAATTTTTTCTAAGTTTGGCTATAAAAGAGAGAAGTGGGAAAATAGGTTATGGGATGTCAAAATTAAGTGAAGGTTTGTTATGGATAAGGGAAATTAGAGCATATTTGTAGGCAGAAGAAAAAATTAATCATTAAAAGAGATTGGGTCACATGAGGAAAAATATAGAAGCTTAGACATTTTCTCTGATCCCCATGATCTCTCAAACTTCTTCAAAATAGAAATGGTATGCCAAAGATAAAGCAACTTCAGTTGACTATATCTAGAATCTGAAAGGTTAAAAATAATGACAACCAAAATTCCATGAGCTGGTGCTTGCTGACCCTAAGGTCACTCAGCACCTGTCCCCCACCTCCCATGCTACCACCAACAAAGCTGCCTGCCCAGGCTTGCTCAAGGTCACAAAACCCACCCCTATAGCCTCCCCACTCTTTCCAGTGCTATGGAGTAACCAGCTCTAGGATGTGGAAGTTTGGGCTATGAAAACCAACCTGGCCACAGTCATTCAGGAAAAAAAGCCTGTTGGGGGCTGCAACTCCATAACATTAGCCCTGTGAAGCAGTGCATGTAAAGGAAAGCACTTTTACTGTTTTTTCTTTTGAAGTGCTTCTCAGCACCATGGCAATCAAATGCCTTTGAGTGAGTCTTGCCTTTGTTTGTAGGAAGGCCCACATCCTTTGGTAATTAGGTCATGAGAGGTGTCAAACCCTTGAGAGGTGTCAAGCCCCAGGGCCCTAAACAGGGTATATATGCTCTGAAAGCATTTTGTTTGGGGGCTCACTCACTGGAAGAGTGTTGGTGTGGAGACTCTGGGTAGCTATTAAGGAGCCCCCCCCAGCTTTGAAAACCCAGATGTTAGTGCTTCTCTTTCTGGTAAATATTTATGTATAGCTTTGGTCAGACAGCTAGAAACCTGTCTGTTGATTTGTGTTATTTGCCCTGTTTATATTTTCTCTGTTTGTAATTTCTATTTATATTTGCTCTGTAAGTTCAGGATACTAGCTTTTTGCCCTGAACTAAGTGAATGCTACATATATGTTCAATCAAAGTAAGACTGTTAACCCCTTAGAGTTGCTTTCCTTAGAAAAGCAGATAACAGAACCTGTGCTGACAGCCCTTCTGCGTGCTAGTGTTGTCGGTCTCACACAGCCACAGTAGAGGCAAGCAACACTGTTGTTACAGTGAACTGCCAGTGTTGGGGAAGATAGCATTGTAAAGATCTGAAATGCTGGTGCCAGGCCAGAGAAGTGGAATGGGACAGGTCACCAGGACATGTGTGTGTGTGTGTGTGTGTGTGTGTGTGTGTGTGTGTGTGTGTGTGTGTGTGTCTGTGTGGTAACACTCCACCAAGACTGGAAAAGAGCACAGCACCTAGGGCCTGATGTGACCACCCAAAAGTCACTTGAGGCAGAGACCTAGGTTGTTGAATAATGAATTACCCAGTATGGGAGGAGGTTGTGACATTTTGAGATCTAGCCCCTAAAGAAACCACAATTAGAAAGGAGGGAGTTAGAAAGTGAGTGATAGGGATAATAAGGAGATAAAAAAAGACTGAAATTACCGAAGATTTCAGACAGAAGAAAACTCAGATATTGAGATAAACAGATAAAATCAACAGTAATAACAATAACATCAGAAAGATATATAGCCTCCAGATCTAGTAAATGAGTTTAGATATCTATGGATAAATATTGCAAAGTAAAGGAAAGTGTTCCAATATTTTATGTGACAGAGGACACTGTAGAAAATGAAGAGAACATGGAACCACAATATACTGTTCCCAAGGAATTCAAAAGAGAAATGACAACTATGAGAACATAATTTATGTCCTGCAAAGCAAAAGTAACGGGTAGACTAGAAAATTTTGGAATCTGCAATAGCAAGTCTCACCAAAGAAACAAAAGAGAGAATAATATATTGGGAAGGCACACACTCAGAAGTGAAATAAAATCTAGAAGAGAAGCAAAAAACGATAAAATTTTAAAACTATCCTCACTATACAAGCAAACATACTGATCTTGAATATAGGATAAGTAGAGACAACCTATGGATCATAGACTGCCCAGGACATGGCAGTACAAAAAACCTTAACACCACAATGCAGGAAATAGAATAAAACTGCCCAGAACTTCTGAACATAGAAAATGAAATTCCAGTTGAAAAAATTTACATATTGCCTATAGAAAAAAAAAACAAACAAAAACAAAAAACCCCAGTGCTCCAAACTCCAAGATACATAATGGTTATGTTTAACAATTCAGTTCACAAACAACATGTTCTACAAATGATCAGGAAAAAGACCTTCAAATACAAAGGAAAGGACATTTGAATAATCCAAGAATATTCTGCACCCACTAGAAAACATAGGGGGGAATGGAATAATGAGTTCTGAAGAGTTGCAGCCCAGGATGACCTGCCTGCAAATCTGAGCTTAACTATGCAGGAAAAAGGATGGAAGCTCAATAATAAAGAAGAATTTGAAAGATTTTTAGAAAGAAAACCAAACTGAATAGATTATTTGCTCCTTGACCATCCAAACAACAGAAATGCAGAAGGAATGAATAAACGCATAAGTCAATGATAGCAATAGTAACAGTGACAAGAGAGAGACAAATAAGATACTTCTTTTTAAACAAGGAGAGAGGGATGAAGGTAGAATTCTGTTAGAAGTAATGGTGAAGAGATAGATGTAGGGGGAGAGGGTGAGAGGGACACAGCATTATGGACAGAACCTGGTGATGCCCTATGTACAAGTGAATCAGTGTGTGTGTGTGTGTGTGTGTGTGTGTGCGCGCGCACACGTGAGAGAGAGAGAGAGAGAGAGAGAGGGTAGATAAAAAGGAGGGAAAGGAACAAGGGGCACAAGGGGATAAAGAGGAGTGTGTGATACACTGCGGTCAAATTAAGATCTAGCAATGAATGGAGGATAACCTTGGTGGTTTCAGAAAGAGAAGACTATGTAAGGGAAGTGGGTGAGAAGAAGAGGGAAAGGATTTTAAAGATAAAAAATGAAAGAGGCCTTACTTTGTTGGTAGGAGAGGTTTCCACTGTTGAATTCTCCTATGGGTGAGGAGAGAAGGTGTATGAAGGATTATGGGGACCCTACACTGGGTGTGGCCTGGGGATTTGTTGCTTGAAAAGTCTACTTGTCCTACATTGAGAGGGGGGTGTTGGGAGCCCTGGGGACAAATAACACCCAAAGGAGTGGGAGAACATAGACACAGGGAGGAAATTTCACAGTAAATGTGAAAAAAAGGTAACCAGGAGTGGTTATAGATGAGTGGTGGATTGTATAATCAGGTATGTGGTGGGAGAGGGGCCCTATCATGGGGTAGTTTTCTGTCTGAGATCTGTAATAATTAGCATTGTTCTATGAGGCACAATCAAAGAGGAGAACACAGGGAAGGCTCTACAAGGCAGTGGCAGAAAGAGCCTAGAAAGAATACCTTGGATGCTTTGATGGCATAAGGAATACAGAGGAAAGAGAAAGACCAGATAATTATAGGAGTCATGAATCAGAGAATGAAGTACTAGAGCAGACAGAACGAGAGGATATTTAATGAAGAGTAAGAAAATCATTTTTGCAAAGGGGTGCAACTCCCCCCCCAGAAATTTAAAATATTAATGAACTAGCTAAAAGGGAGGAGAGGAAGAGAGAATCTACTTGACTAACTTAGAAGAGAGGGACAAAATATATAACCAAATAAAAATAGGAGAGAAAAAGGAACTAATTTTAAAAAACCCTAAAAGGAAAAGTGAAACAAATGAGAAGAGAGATCAAAAGTGAGGGAAAGAAAGCCAATGGGAACAGGACCACCTTAAAAAATTAAAGTAATCAAAGGAATATAATACTATATTTATAGAAGGGAAAAATCATAACTTGAAAAAAGTTTTAGATACAGATGAAGAAAAATATAAACCTAACACAACTTTAAATGTGAATGTATAACATAATACCACAAAAATGGAAAAGAGTGACTGTTGCTTTCAAGAAGTACCTTTAAAAAAACAAAGACAAAAACACAAAAATTTACTACACATCAAGTGAATCCAAAAGAAAAGGAACTGCCATCATGCTATCAAACAGGAAAAATAAGCCTTCAAAAAATAAAAAAGGATAAACAAGCAAACTATATTATGCTGAAAGGAACTATGGAAAAAACCCAATATTAGTTATGAATTTACACATTCCAAATGCCTTAGCATACAAGTTCATAAATTAAATATTATATAAGTTTCAAGAAGAAATCTCTCCCTCCCTCCCTCCCTCCCCCTCTCTCTCTCTCATAACACAATAGTGAGGTGAGACTTAAATATCACTCTTTAAGTATTGGATAAGTCTAACGGAAAAACAAAAATACAGAACTGAAAAAATGCTGGAGAAAATAGTTAAAAGACTTATGTGTTCTGCTTCTGGGAGCCAAGATGGTCAAGTAAGAAGTAAGTTATTCTCACCTTCACTTACTGACCTCTGAAAGCCCTCAAAGTATCACCCTAGGAAAAACCCTGGAACAACTGAGCCAGTAGAAAGATGGAGTGCAGCAGTCTTGTGGCCCAGGAAGCTTGGGGGATTAATGGGAAAGGCCCCTCTTGATCTAGGGGAGGGGGAGCAGTATAGGATGGGAGGTGTCCCAACAAGCCAGTGGCAAGACCCACTTCAGCAAACTAGGGGGAGATCCTTAGCCCCAGGGTGGTGGAGCAGGTAAGTATCAACACCAAGACCCTCAAGTGCCTCAGTACAGGCAAGGGAACCAGTAGAAACCAAAGACCACCACGTGCACCCGTGTTCTCCAGTAGCCAAATCTCCCATGCTTCAGCACAACTCCAGGAAGCACACCTCCAGGAGGTACAGTTCCTGCTTGGCAGACATCCTCCAGCAGCTAAATATTTGAGTACAAGGCCCAGGTGAGCACACATCCCAGACTCCGCACCCAAACCCAAAGAGCTCCAGTGTTGCTGACCCCAGCTCAGCACCAGGTAAGTTTCCAGACCCCTGGAGCCTCCATTTGCCAGCATTTGAGGCCCCAGAATACAAAGCCAGAGTGACAGGGTCCCAGGCTCCTAGCATAGGAAGTCAGTCAGTGCTCCTTGTGGTCAGTGCCTCCTGTGCTCAAGCAAGAGAGCTCAACTCTAAAAGCCAGAAATTAGGCAAACACCGTAAGCAAAAAAGCAGAAACAGATAATGACCATAGATTCTTATTATGGGGACTGGGAAGATCAAGGCACAAATTTAGAAGAGGACAACATTGTCAATATACCCACATCTGAAACCTCAAAGGGGAAGATGAACTGGTCACAAGACCAAAAAGTTTTCTTGGAAGAGCCCAAGAAGGATTTTAAAAGTCGAACAAGAGAGGTAGAAGAAAAATTGGGAAAAGAAATGAGAGATATGCAAGAGAGAATCAATAGCTTGGAAAAAGAAAGACAAAAATTGACTGCAGAAAACAAGTCCTTATGAAGTAGAATAGGTCAAATGGAAAAGGAGGCACAAAAACTCACTGAAGAGAAAGACTCCTTAAAAAGTAAAATGGGCCAAATGGAGGTACAAAAGGAGTTATAAAATCTAATAAAAGAAAACCATTTGTTAAAAATTAGAATTGGGCGAGTGGAAGCTAATGACTCTATAAGAAATCAAGAATCAGTCAAACAGATACAAAAGAGTGAAAAAATAGAAGAAAACATAAAATACCTCATAGGTAAAACAACTGACTTGGAAAATAGATCCAGGAGAGACAATTTAAAAACTATTGGTCAACCTGAAAACCATGATGAAAAAGAGCCTGGACAGTGTCTTTCAGGAAATCATCAAGGAAAATTGCCCTAAGGTCCAAGAACCAGAGGGTAAAATAGTCGCTGAAAGAATCCCCCAATCACCTTCTGAAAGATATCCCAAAGTGAAAACTACAAGGAAAATTCTCAGGTCAAGGAGAAAATATTATAAACAGCCAGAAAGAAACAATTTAAATATCATGGAACCACAGTCAGGATTACACAGGACCTTGCAGCTTCTACATTAAAAGCTCAGAGGGCTTCCATAAGGCAAAGGAGCTGGGATTACAATCAATAATCCTGCAAAATTGAGCATAATATTTCAGGGGAGATGGATGTTCAATGAAATGGGGGACTTCAAACCTTCCTAATATAAAGACCAGAGCTCAACAGAAAATTTGATCTTCAAATACAAGACTCAAGAGAGGCATAAAAAGATAAACAGGAAAGAAAAAAAAAAACGTTATCGGTAAGGGCAAACTGTTTACATCCCGACAAGGGAAGATGAGACTTGTAACTCTTGAGAATTATACTGTTATTATGACATTTAAAAGGGGTATACATAGAGAGGGGGCATGGGTATAAGTTGACTTTGATGTGATGATAAAAAATCTAATTAAGTGGTGAAAAGGTATTGTTCTGGGAGAAGAGGAAAAGAAGAGGCAGACAAGGGTAAATTACATCACACAAAAAGGCACAAAAACTATTACAGTAGAGGGAAAGAAGGGAGGGAGACGAGAATTATTTGAACCTTACTCTCATCAGATTTGGCTCAAAGAGGGAATAACATACTCAGTTAGGGATAGAAATCTAACATGCCCTACAGGAAGTAGGAGGGGAAAGGGGAAAGAAAAGAGAGAGGTTGGACAGAAGGGAGGGGAGAGGTAGCAAGGGTAAAGGAAAAGAAAAGGGAGGGGGCTGACAGAAGAGAGGGCAGACTGAGGGAGGCGGTGGTCAAAAGCAAAACACTAACGAGGAGTGAAAGGGAAAAAGGAGAAATAAAAGCATAAATGTGGGGGGAATAGGATGGAGAGAAAAACACAGATAATAATCAATACTATGAATGTGAATGGGATGAACTCCCCCATAAAAGGAAGTGGATAACAGAAAGGATTAAAAACCACAATCCTACAATATGTTGTTTACAAGAAACAAATCTGAAGTGGAGGAATACACACAGAGTAAAAGTAAAAAGCTGGAGTAGAAACTTTAGCTGAAGTGAAAAAAGAAACAGGAGTAGCAATCCTGATCTCAGACAAAGCAAAAGAAAAAATATATCTAATTAAAAGAGGGAAACTACATCCTGCTAAAAGGTATCATAGATAATGAAGTAATATCATAACTAAATATATATTCACTAAGTGGTATAGCATCCAAATTCTTAGAGGAGAAGTTAAGGGAGTTACAGGAAGAAATAGACAGCAAAACTATACTAGTGGGGGACCTCAACCTCCCCCTCTCAGAACTACATAAATCTAACCACAAAATAAACTAGTTAAGGAGATCAACAGAATTTTAGAAAAGTTAGATACGGTAGACCTTTGGAGAAAACTGAAGTGGGATAAGAAAGGAAAATACCTTTTTCTCAGTGGTACATGGCACCTACACAAAAACTGACCGTGTATTAGAACATAAAAACCTCACAATCCAATGCAAAAAGGCAGAAACATTAAATGCATCCATTTCAGATCATGATGCAATAAAAATTACATGTAACAAAGGGCCATCAAAAAACAGACTAAAAATTAATTGGACACTAAATAATCTAATCCTAAAGAATGAGTGGGTCAAGCAACAAATCAGAGAAACAATCAATAACTTCATCCAAAATAATGACAATAAAGAGACAACATACCAAAGCTTCTGGGATGCAACAAAAGTGGTTCTTACCAGAAGTTTTATATCTCTAAATGCTGACATGAATAAAATAGAGAAAGAGGAGATCAATGAATTGGGGATGCAACTAAAAAAGCTAGAAAAAGAACAAATTAAAACTCCTTAATTAAATACCAAATGAGAAATTCTGAAAACCAAAGGACAGATTAATAAAATTGAAATTAAGAACACTATTGAACTAATAAATAAAACTAAGAGCAATTTTTGAAAAACCAATAAAATAGATAATAGATAAATAAACCAATAAAATAGGTAATAGGTTTATATATATATATATATATATATATATATATATATATATGTATCTATATACATACATTTTTATAGATAATCAGTTAATTTATTTAAGAAAAGAAAGAAGAAAACCAAATTACCAGTATCAAAAATGAATCTTCAATCTCTGATGAAGAGGAAATCAAAACAATAATTAGGAGCTATTTTGCCCAACTGTATGCCCATAAAGTTGACAATCTTAGTGAAATGGATGAATATTTACAAAAATATAAATTGCCCAGATTAATGGAAGAAGAAATAAAATACTTAAATAACCCCACTTCAGAAAAAGAAATTGAACAAGCCTTAAGAAAACAATCTCCAGGGCAAGATGAATTTACAAGTGAATTCTATCAAACATTTAAATAACAATAACATTTAAATTCCAATACTATTTGCGAAAATAGGCAAAGAAGGAGTCCTAACAAATTCTTTTTATGATACAAATATAGCGCTGATACCTAAACTGGGAAGAGCCAAAACAGAGAAAGAAATTTATGGACCAATTTTTCTAACAAATAAAGATGCAAAAACTTTAAATAAAATATCAGCAAAGAGATTACAGTAACTTATCTCGAGAATAATACACTATGACCAGCCAGGATTTATACCAGGAATATATAAGGAATATATACCTCTCCCCTCCCTTCTGTCCACCCTCTCTCTTTTCTTTCCTCTTTCCCCTCCTACTTCCTGTAGGGCATGTTAGATTTCTATCCCTAACTGAGTATGTTATTCCCTCTTTGAGCCAAATCTGATGAGAGTAAGGTTCAAATAATTCTCATCTCCCTCCCTTCTTTCCCTCTACTGTAATAGCTTTTGTGCCTTTTTGTGTGATGTAATTTACCCTTGTCTGCCTCTTCTTTTCCTCTTCTCCCAGAACAATACCTTTTCACCACTCAATTAGATTTTTTATCATCACATCAAAGTCAACTTATATGCCTGGTTCAATGTTAGGAAAATTATCAGCATAACTGACCGTATCAACAAGGAACCTAACAAATCAGATGATTATCTCAATAGATACAGAAAAATCATTTGACAAAATACAACACCCATTCCTATTAAAAACACTTGAGAGCATAGGAATAAATGGAGTCTTCCTTAAAATGATAGGTAGCATCTATCTTGAACCATCAGGAAGCATTATATGTAATGGGGAGCAGCTAGAAATTTTCCCAATAAGATCAAGAATGTCCATTATCCCACTGTTATTCAATATGGTACTAGAAATGTTAGCATTAGCAATAAGAGAAGAAAAAGAAATTGAAGGAATTAGAATAGGCAAAGAAGAAACAAAGCTATGACTCTTTGCAGATGGTATGATAGCATTCTTAGAGAATCCTAGAAAATCAAGTAAAAATTATTTGAAATAATAAACAACTTTAGCAAAGTTGCAGGATATAAAATAAACCCACATAAATCACTGGCATTTCTACATATAACCAACAAAGCTCAACAGCAAGAGATAGAGAAAGTCCATTTAAAGTTAATGTAGACATTATAAACTATTTGAGAATCTACCTGCTAAGACAAACCCAGGAACTATATGAACACAATTACAAAACAAATAAAGTCAGATCAAAATAATTAGGAAGATATCAGTTGCTCATGGGTAGGCCGAACTAATACAATAAAATGACAATTCTACCTAAATTTACTTCCTTCAGTGCCATACCAATCAAACTACCAAAAAATATTTTATAGAGCTAGAAAAAAACAATAACAAGATTTATCTGGAAGAATTAATGAAAACAAATGCTAGGGAAAGTGGCTTAGCTGTATCGGATCTTAAATTGTATTATAAAACAGCAATCATCAAAACTACTTGGTACTGGCTAAGAAATAGAGTGGTGGATCAGTGGAATAGGTTAGGCACACAAGACACCATAGTCAATGACTATAGTAATCTACTATTTGATAAACCCAAAGACTCCAGCTTCTTGGATAAGAACTCACTATTTAACAAAAACTGCTGAGAAAACTGGAAAATAGTATGGCAAAAACCAGGCACCGAACAACATCTTACACTGTCTACCAAAATAAAGTCCAAATGGGTACATAATTTTGATATAAAGGCTAATACTATAAGTAAACTAGAAGAGCAATGAATACTTTACCTGTCAGATCTATGGAGATGGGAAGAATTTATGACCAAAGAAGAGATAGAGAGCATTACAAAAATGCAAAATGGATAATTTTGATTATGTTAAATTGAAAAGTTTTTATATAAAAAAGCCAATGCAACAAAGATTAGGAGGGAAGCAGAAAATTGGGAGAATATCTTTACAACCACTGTCTCTGATAAAGGCCTCATCTCTAAAATATACAGGGAACTGAGCCAAATTTATAGAAATACAAGTCATTCCCCAATTGAGAAATGGTCAAAGGATATGAACAGGCAGTTTTCAGAGGAAGAAATTAAAGCCATCTTTAGCCATATGAAAAAATGCTCTACATCACTATTGATTAGAGAAATGCAAATCAAAACAACTCTGAGGACAACATCACATCTATCAGACTGGCTAACATGACAAAATGGGAAAATGATAAATTTTGAAGAAGATGTAGGAAAATTGGCATTGTTGGTGGAGTTGTGAACTGATCCAACCATTCTGGAGAGTAATTTGGAACTATACCCAAAACTGTGCATCCCCTTTGACCCAGCAACACCACTTCTAGGTCTGTATCCCAAAGAGATCATAAGAATGGGAAAAGGAATCACATGTACAAAATTACTTATTACAGCTCTTTTTGTGGTGTCAAACAATTGGAAATTGAGGGGATGTCTATCGATTGAGGAATGGCTGAACAAGTTGTTGTGTATGCAATGGAATACTATTGTGCTATAAGAAATAACGAGCAAGTGGATTTCAGAAAAACATGCAAAGACTTGTATGAACCGATGCTTAATAAAATGAGCAGAACCAGGAGAACATTGTATACAGTAACAATCACACAGCTTGCAGCTGCTGTGGAGGTATAAGGCCAATAACACCAGCACACAGGAGGGCCGCTAGCACATGTTCTTTGATCTGTGTTTCTAAGGAAAGCAACTTTAAAGGGTTTACAATCTTACTTTAATTAAACATACATATATCATTCACTTAGTTCAGGGGAAAAAGCCAGCACCCTGAACTTCAGAGAGTATACAAAGAAATTATAAGCATACATTATATAAACAGAGCAAATAAACACAAATCAGTAGACAGGCTTCTAACTGCTTAACTATAGCAATACATACAGTTACGAGAGAGAGAAACATCAACATCTGGGTTTTCAAAGCTGGGGGGTGCTCTTGACGGCTGCCCAGAGTCCCATCTGGCCAAATCACCAACACTCTTCCAATGAGTGAAACCCCAAAACAAAATGCCAACCTCAGATCTTACATACTCTTCTCAGGATGAGAGGGCATCACAACCATGTGACTCAAACCCACGTGAACAAGGCTTTCTTGTTTCTAAAGCAGGTCATCAAAGATTTTTGATTCAATCAAAGAAATAAAGGCAAGACTCACCAAAGGCACTTGATTACCTCAGTGCTGAGAAGCACTCAAACAAAAAACTGCAAAAGCCCCACTTTGCTTGCCATTACATTTGAAAGGCAAGACTCAAAGGTACTTGATTAACTTAGCATTCCAAAAGAGAAAACAGTAAAAAAAAAAAAAAAAAAAGGCCCACCCTGATTACCATTACAGTTCAGTATCCAAGACAGGCAAACAACTAATATTAATTTCCCAATAGATAAATGGTCAAAGGATATAAACAAATAGTTCTCCAAAGAGTTGATTGTAAAGTATTAATAGCCACAAGGAAAAATGCTCCAAATCAATAATAATAAGAGAAAGGAAAATCAAAACAACCCTGAAGTTTTACTTTGCACCCCCCCCAAAATAACAAAAAATGGTAATAATTGACAGGTTGTGGAAAGACAGGCACACTACATTCATTGGTAGAATTGTGAATGGTACAACCAGTTTGGAAACCAATTTGGAATTATACAAATAAAGTGATTAAAATGTCCATATATTTTGAACCAGAAATCCCATTCATGGGTTTACACCTGAAAGAAGCTACTGATAAGAAAAAAGTCCCCATATCCTCCAAAATATTTACAAAAGCACTTCTGTTTATAGCTAAGAATTAGAAACAGACTAGATGCTCATCAATTGGGGAATGGCTAAACAAATTAAACATGAATATAATGGAATGTACGCTGTTGTAAGAAAAGACCTGTGTGATGAATACAGAGAAGTATGAAAGGATCTATATGAACAGATGCAGAATGAAGTACTACAACAATGTAAACAGAACGAATGACACATCAAAAAATCATACATCAATTTAACAAAATTACAAAAATCAAAAAAGGACTCGATTCAAAACATATGAGAAAATATCCCCAATGTTCTACCCCTTCATGGAAGTAGCAGATCCACAAGTACTACACATTGCATACTAGATAAGAAATAGAGGTTTATCAGTGGAACAGGCTTGGTACATAATATGCAGAAATCAATGAGCACAGTAGCCTGGTGTTTGAAAAACCCAAAGATTTCTGCTATTGTAGTAAAAACTGACTACTTGACAAAAACTATTAGGAAAATCTCAAAGTATTCTAGTAGAAATTAGATATGTACCCAACACTTGAGACTATATTACCAAGGTAAACTCCAAATGGATACAGTATATATCACTGCATGTCATAAAGGGTGATATAAATAAATTAGAGGAACAAGGAGGAAATTAACTCTAAGATCAATCGATAGGGTTAGACTATGTGATTAAACAAAGGCTAGAGAAGAACAGAGGAAGCAAAACGTACAATTTTGATTACATAAAATTAAAAAGTTTTTGCACAAACAAAAACAATACTGTTAAAATTAGAAGGGAAACATAAATTAGGGTGAAAATCTTTGAGCATGTTTCTCTGATAAAGATCTCATTTCTAAGATATATAGAGAATTAATTTAAATTTACAAGAATAAGAGCCATTCATGAACTGATAAATGGTCAAAGAATACGAACAAGCAGTTTTCAGAGAAAGAAAATAAGCAATTAATAGCCATATAGTGATCTAAGTCATTAATAATTAGAAAAATGCACATTTAAACAACTCTGAGGTTCTACCTCAGACTCATTAAATTAGCAAAACTGCCAAAAAAGGAAAATAATGAATACTGAAGGGACTGTGGGAAAACAGGTAAATTAATGCATTACTGGTGAAACCATGAACTGTTTTAGCCATTCTAGAAAGCAATTTGGAACTATGCCTCCACATTACTAAACTGTGTGTACCCTCTGACCGTTGCTTGGTCTATTTTGGTGATTTAAAAAAAAGATTTGGAAATGATGTATATGAACAAAAGTACTTAATAATAGCTCTTTTTGTTGTGGCAAAGAGGGAGGGTGTCCATCAACTAGGGAATGGCTAAACAAGTTAAAGTTTAAAGTTTAAGGATGTAATGGAGTACTATTTTGCTATAAGAAACCTGGGAAGACTTATATGAATTGATCCTGGGTGAAGCGAATAGAACCCAGATAACAATTTCTACAATAACAACAATTATGTAAAGAAAAATAACTTTAAAAGATGTAAAAACTTTGATCAACAGAATGACCAACCATGATTCCAGAGGACTCATGATAAAAGATGCTACCCACCTCCTGACAGAGAGGAGATGAACTCAGGGTGAAGACTGAGATCTTTTCTTTGGACGTGGCCATTGTGGGAATTTGTTTTTATTAACTATATATGTTTGTTTGTACAGATTTTTTTTCTTTCTAACTAATTGGAGGGAGGAACTGGAAGGGAGATAAGGTAAATTTTCACTAATTGCAAAAAAATTTCACTAATTGCAAAAAAAGATAAAATATAAAGAAAGGCAAGGGAGGGTAGGAACCAGGGAGGGACTGGGCTGAGACAGATCTAGAAGAATGAATAGAACATAGTAATGGGGTGAGGGTATTTTTCCCTTGGCAGAGCAACTTTGGATCACAGTATGGGGTATGGAAAGGATGAGAAATAATCTCTACTCCCATTCCAAATAGTTAGAAGGTAATTCTGGGTGTCAGAAACATTTATTATATTGTCATTAATCATAGCTTTCTAATAAATGCTCAATAAAATGATCTTCCTGCTGATTCAAAACATTCTTCTTTGATGTTTAGAAGGAACAGGCTGATAACACCAGAGCCATGGACGTGAGCACCAGTCAACTGATATTTCTCCACGTCAAACTCCCACCTTCTTTAAGGATTTCTGTCATGAATAAAGACCAATTACGTACTTTGAGAATATCAGTTTGGGAGCTATATGGTGGATGGATTGGAGACGAGAGATGGGAGGCAGCATCCAATTAGGAAACTATTTCAGAGGTCCAACCCAGAGTCTGATACACACCCAGAATGAGCTCGGCATCTTTTAGGGCCTGATATCAGAGGTTCGCCTTAGACAAAGTCCTGGCAGTAAGAGGCTTTGTGTCTAGGGGCTTTAAGAGTTATGGTGGAACAGGGTGTTATTGCATTTCTTTGATGGCTCAGGAAATTAGGGGGGAGTGGGTAGTGCCTCCAAATGAGGCAGAAAGTTCTGGGGTGAAGAGGCCTACAAACCTCGGACTTGAGGGTAGCTAAAGTTAGAGTCTAAAACTCCTGGGTCTAATGACGGAGAAAGGAGGGAGTAAGCGCTAGGGCAGGAATTTTGGTGTCAGCAGCAGTCCAAACTTAGGCTGGCGTTTGAAGGTAATGTTGTGCTCCTGCTCAAAAACCTATTTCCTACTGAATTAAATTTAGCCCTAATGTTCTGTCTCATTGTCTCATAACCTTCTACACTAAACTCATTCCAGCTTCCTTAGTTTGTTCTCGCTATTTTCTTTGCCTGAAATATTATGTTATTTATTCAAAAACATTTATTTAACCACCTACTTTGGACAATAATATAGGCTAGTGAGGGAATGATGAATAAGACAACACATGGTATTTTCCCTTTAAGACTTCACAATGTGGTAGAAAAAATGAGATAACTAGGTAAATATACCACACACAAAGGAAACATGTGATAAATGCTATAAAATTTGAGAGATACAGTATCACATCCAGGAATTTATGTTGGAAGAATTAGGAGTATAAAAGGGAACAAGGTTACACAGAACTTTTTTCATGAAAGATCAGTCTCCTGAGATTGATATGAAAATGATGGGTCTGTAGCTGATGGATGCATGCACACCTACCTCCTCTTGCATTCCACATTCAAGAAGCATTGTCACACATGCCTCAATAGGGAATGCAATTTCCCTTCCACTGACTGCCAGGTGCTCCTCCAGAGGTTTCCCAAAGGATGGTTTTTCTACCCATGCCTCTGTTGTGGACGCAAAAGGAAAATGGCATTTGGTAAATTGATGGATGGGAAACTATGTCTCTTAAAAAAATCAAGGCTTACCCAGCTACTACTTGATATCACAGGAACAAGGGGAATTCTCATTTGTGCCCACTAGCTGAAACACAGGTAATGGTGGACACTCAAGTAGGATGTCCATCACTTTGGGCCAAGTGTTGGCACAATCTACCATGGCTTACTATTCTGATCTCTGAAATTCCATCCAATGCTATAGTTTTATATATCCCAAGTACATACATACATGCTTTCTTTCCATTAAGGGCCGATCAAGTAACAGACCTATTTAATTGAGTCCCTTTTTTAGAAAAGAGCAAAACATAGCATTTCCATTTTAAAAGGCTTCACTGACAATGGGGAATGTGGTCGTTTCATCCTTGTCCAGATGACAAGAAAGAGTTCTGTTTGATTGCTAGAAAACCTCTAATAGTAAAAGAAGCTTTGCACTTACCCTGTTGTGCTTTTATCTGAGGCAAAACATTCTGCAATAACATTAGTGACTTCCTATGGTATTCTGCTTGCACTTCTATCAACTGAGAAGAAACAAAGGCAAATATTTCTTACTAAAGGTCCACTAGGCTTCCACAAAGTACCCTTTTCATTATTATGCTGGCTTAAGCTCAAACTTGCATGGGGAAAAGGGAGCGAAGTAGGAAACTAATCTTGCCACACTATAATTTAACCTACTCCCTCCCTCATTGTCAATATCACCTAAAATAATGCTCATGCTCCTGCTTCAGCCACTTTCTATAATCAAGAGAGACACAAGTGACTCTAAAACTCTGAAAATAAGAGGTTCGTACTAGAAGCTGAAGCATAATTTTAATAGCTATTTCTTTAGTACCTCGATGAAAATGGATAACAATAGCACTTACCTCAAAGGCCGGTTGTGAAGATCAAGTGAAATAATGTACACAATATACACATATAGTGCCTTCAAGCACCATATAAATGCAAACTAGTATTATTATCCTACTTAGCCATATTATCTCCCCATAACAAAGGAGAAAATTAGAAACCAAAGCAAACATTTAAATACCTATCATCTATCAACTAATCAACTGATCTATCTATCATTTATCAAAAATATAGGGGAGAAAAAGGAATAGGTTATTGTGGAACAAGGAGGGGAAAGATACTCCCCAGATTTCAAAACATACTTGTTTACCATTTACAACTGAATTTTGGCAAAGCCAAACTGACTTTGCTGCAGTGGGTTGGGGTACCTCCAGACTGATATGCAGCTTTCAGAAAGTATCTTATGAATTGAAATTGCTCTGGCCACGTAATGTAGTTGAGACAGAATCATCTTCCCTCTATCTTCAAGGCTGTATTGACAGCAACAGCTTTCAAGATTTGTTTAAGTAAGTAAAACATTAGTTAACCCATTTACTTTAGAACATTTTGTCCCCAGGTTTTTTTCCTATTGTTTTGAGTAGAGTTCCTTATATATTTAACTCAACCAAGACTTAATTATAGATACAATTCCATGTGTGACTTTTAGGCATTTTGAATTGAATAGAGGATAAGATGACCAGTGGGATCTTTGAAAAAAACAAGATTAAGACAATCTGTTAGTACTCCAAGTATCAAAGGCATTCATAGATGACTATAAATTGTCTAACATCTCAAAAGTAAAATTTCAAAACTTATTTCAGCATACATATATAAAACTTTAAAAATATTATGGAAAAAATAAAATCTCTATAGATGTAATTCTATCACTATCTATCTATCTATCTGTATATCTATCTATCTTTTCCTCAGACCTCTCATGGTTTGGAAATTCCCTCTACTGATACAAATCAGCAATTAGTCTCTAACTCAGTCTTAAATAGTAGTTTGATACCATTAAAGTAGTTTGACCTTAATCAATCAACTAATATGTATTGGAGTCAGGTTTTAAAACTAGACCTTTCTGTCTTCAAAGCTGGCCCTTTATCCACCTCTAACAAGCCATAAGCAAGTGCCAGGATGCCAGGCAGGCCCTCAGACATTGCCAGGGAATAAAGAACTGAAGCAATAATTAGAGTTTTGAACAACAGTAACAAAATATATTAACTGACTCTGATGCCTAGTGTTCAAATGAATCTGTGATCTCATTGATTTGGAAACTCCTAATGATACAGTTCATAACCCAACTATGGCTGTCCATTGTGGAAGCATATTAAGGACCCTTCCACATTTTTCTCTTTAGGCGTCATATTACAAAATAATATTAGCTCGGCAATTTAGTCTCAAGTCCTTGGTCTGATTTGAATGAGAAACCTTATCAACCAGTTCTGAAACAATATGCTGCACATTTCCACTACCAGCTGTGGTTTCTACCCCACAAACATCATGACCCAATGCAGAGTACCCTCTGGCACCACCACCCCACCCTTACTTCAGCTTCCTTTTTTGTTTTGTCTTCCCTCATTAGATTATAATATCTTGGAGAGCAGGGATTGCCTTTCTTTTTTTAATTTGTATCCCTAGCACTTAGTGTCTGCACACAGTAAAGGTTTAATAAATTTTTACTGAGAATGAAATCTTTTTATAGGGCCTTTTAATAAGGGGATAACTAGTTTCCACCAAGTCAGAAAGGCCTCCTCCCCTGAAACTGAGTAGGAAAATGGTCAAAGAGAAGAAAAGAACATCTTTGATTATTTAAATTAATCTTAAATATCTCTTAAGTTCATGTACATGGCACAAAGAGCAATCTTTGGAGAGAATGATCAAAGAGACTGAATAGTTTTAGAACATGATTATCCAGAGTACATGTGAAAGTTGGGTGACTATCGTTCTACTTAATTATTCAATACAGGCCTGCCTAAAGTTTGTCTTCTCGTTTAATCTTTATGACAGTATTTTGTCTTTTGTTTTGGGAACAATATAAATTGTGAGCAGAAGTGGTTGATGACATATTTTCAAACGCAGGAGGGATTTCTGCCCTTTTTAATTTTTTTATCTAAGCAGAAATATCCATATAATTATTTAACTATTAAATTTAACTCTGGTATATTTGTGCCTAAAATTTAGTAAAGAATTTCAGTCTCACACCATCCTGTGTGACACTTATCCTTTCACAAATTCACCAAAGGGGCCTACCCAATGTGGGCCAATGTGCTAAAAGCCTTCCTCACTTTCTCCATAGATGATGGAGCACTCTGGCAATCCATCTATCATTCTTTACTCTCACCATCTGACCCTTCTATCATTTCTTCCTGTTATAAATTTCTTTGATAATATCTTTTACCCCTATTCTGTTCTCTGAAGTTCCTTATTGGTTATATATAGCAAGTTACTCACACCAGCACATTCCCCCATTGTCCTTTGAGCGATATTCTTTTGAAATTCTTCATAGACTATTGCAATCCATGCTTCAATATGGTAGAATATTGGTATTAAAAAGAATAGGCCAGGGCAGCTAGGTGGCGCAGTGGAGAGAGAACTGGCCTCAGACACTTACTGGATGTGTGACCTAGGCAAGTCATTTAACTTTGCCTCCAAAAACAAAAGCCCCAAAACAAACTAGGCCTTTGTTTCCTTTGGAAGCTTGGGGGGGTCATGAAAATAACTCTTCAATTTTCGAAAGGTAATTGAGCCCACTCTTACTCCAAGTTCAATTCTGGGCTTAACCCATTGTCCACAGTCATTCTCATATATAGACTGATGGATAAGCTCTATTGAAGATCATACATCTAAATCCATGTTGAAATCTTGGCAATAGACAGTCTTCATTCACTTGGTTATTTCCTGTGTAGATGATCAGGACAATTTCTTTTGAATAACTACAGATCTCTTCTAAGAAGCTCTGCATCATTCCAGAGCTTAATACAACTTTGCCATTTGCACATAGGATCTGTGTGCAATGCCATCTGCAAACAGGATCTGTAGCAACTCACTATTTTGTAGAGAAGCCCTCTTCAACTTGGACTCTGCACTGGATCTTTTTTTCATTGCAATAGCAAGAACAATTGAAAAGCACACATTTTTCTGTTTTATATCTTGCTAGATGTTTATGACTAGAGGGTTGTTGAAGAGGGTTATTTGTTACATCTTTCTTTTTTCTTTAATAGAATTTCTTTCTAAAATTATTAATATTTTTGTATTTATTTAGTATTTAATTTTTCCCCATTTACATGTAAACAACAAATTATAATATTTGCTTTTAAAATTTTGAGTTCCAAATTCTCTCCCTCCCTCCTTTCCCATTCCTCTTCATTAAGACTGCAAACAATTCCATATAGGGTATACATGTGTAGTCATGCAAAGCATACCCATAATAGTTATATTGTGAAAGAAAATACAGACCAAAAAAAAACCTCAAGAAAAATAAAGTAAAAAAAAGTATGCTTCAATCTATATTCAGACATCATCAGCTCTTTCTCTGGGAATGAACAGCATTTTTCATCCTAAGTCCTTCAGAGTTGTCTTAGATTGCTCTATTGTGAGAATAGCTAAGTCATCCACAGCCTATCATCTTACAATATTGCTATTACTTTGCACACAGTACATTTCACCTTGCATCAACCCATGCAAGTCTTTCCAGGTTTTTCTGAGAGCATCCTGCTCACCATTTCTTATAGTACAATAGTATTCCATTATAATTACATACCACAACTTGTTCAGTCATTCCCCAACTGATGGGCATCCCCTCAATTTCTAATTCTTTACCCCTAGAAAAGAATCTGCTATAAACATTTTTGTACATACAGGTCATTTTCCTTTTTGTTTTTTTTTTCTCTTTTGGGATACAGACCTAGAAGTGGTATTGCTAGGTCAAAGGGTATACATGGTTTTATAGCCCTTTGGGCATAGTTCCAAATTGCTCCACAGAATGGTTGAATCAGTTCACAATGCCATCAATATATTGTCTCATTTTCCCCTTATCCCCTCCAACATTTGTCATTTACCTGTTTTCTCTCCTGTTAGCCAAACTAATAGGTATGAATTGTTTTACCTTGCATTTCTCCAGTACATAGTGGTTAGAAAATTTTTTCAGATGGCTATAGATAGGTTTGATTACTTCATTAGAAAACTGATAATATCTTTTGATCATTTTTCAATTGGGGAATGGCTCTTATTTTTATAAATTTGACTCAGTTCTCTATATGTTTGAGATATGAGGCCTTTATCAGAGAAAATTGCTTCAATTTTTTTTTCAGTTACAATTGCTAACTGTATTTTCCTCCATCCTATTCCTCCTATCCCTATTTACTCTTTTCTCTCTCCTTTCACCCTCTCCCTCCTTTTCCTTCTGACTACCCTGTCCCCCAATCTGCCCTCCCTTCTATAACCCCTTCCACCTTCTCTTAGCCCCTTCCCCTCCTACTTTCCTATAGGGTAAGATAGATTTCTACACCCCATTGCCTGTGTATCTTATTCCCTCTTTGAGCCAGTTCCAATGAGGGTAAGGTTCACTCAGTTCCCCCATCTCCCCCTTTTCCCCCTCCATTGTAAAAGCTTTTTCTTGCCTCTTTTATGTGAGATACTTTACCCCATTCTACCCCTCGCTTTCTCTTTCTCCCAGTACATTCCTATCCCACCCCTTAATTTTATTTTTAAAATACCAGCCCTTCATATTCAACTCAAACTTGTGCCCTCTGTCTATATATACTCCTTCTTACTACCTAATAATAAGAAAGGTCTCATGAATTACAAATATCATCTTCCCATGTAGGAATATAAATAGCTTAAACTTATTAAATCTCTTATGATTTCCCTTTTTTGTTTACCTTGTTATGCTTCTCTTGAATCTTGTATTTGAAAGTCAAATTTTCTATTCAGCTCTGGTCCTTTCAGCAAGAATGCTTGAAAGTCCTCTTCCTGAAGGATTATACTCAGTTTTGCTGGGTAGGTGATTCTTCATTGTAATGTAAAGGATGTAGGCATCCTTAGCCCTCCAGAATATCATATTCCAAGCCTTCTGATCCTTTATGTAGAAGCTGCTAAATCTTGTGTTATCCAGACTGTGTGGCTCCATAATATTTAAATTGTTTTTTTCTGGCTGTTTGCAGTATTGTCTCCTTGACCTGGGAACTCTGGTATTTGGCTATAATATTTCTGGAAGTTTTTATTTTGAGATCTGATTCAGGAGGTGATTGGTGGATTCTTTCAATTTTTATTTTATCCTCTGGTTCTAGAATATCAGGGTAGTTTTCCATGATAATTTCTTGAAAGATGATGTCAAGGCTCTTTTTCGATCATGCCCTTCAGGAAGCCCAATAATTTTAAAATTTTTTTCTCCTGGATCTATTTTCTAGGTCAATTGTTTTTCCAATGAAATATTTCACACTGTCTTCCATTTTTTTCAGTCTTTTGGTTTTGTTTTATTGTTTCTTGATTTCCCATAAAGTCACTAGCTTCCATTTCCTCCATTCTAATTTTTAAGAATTTATTTTCTTCAGGTAGTTTTTGGACTTCTTTTTCCATTTGGCCAATTCTGCTTATTTTTTTAACTTTTTTATTTAATATAAATAAGTTTTAATATAAAATAAGTTTTCAGCATTGATTTTCACAAGAGTTCGAATTACAAATTTTCTCCCCATTTCTACCCTCCCACCCACTCCAACATGGCATATATTCTGGTTGCCCTGTTCCCCTGTCAGCCCTCCCTTCTGTCACCCCACTCCCCTACCATCCCCTCTTCCCTTCCTTTCTTATAGGGCAAGATAAATTTTTATGCCCCATTGCCTGTGTATCTTATTTTCTAGTTTCATGCAAAAACTTTTTTTTTTTGTTTTTGAACATCTGTTTTTAAAACTTTGAGTTCCAAATTCTCTCCCCTCTTCCCTTTCCACCCACCCTCCCTAACAAGTCAAGCAATTCAACATGCGTATCATTATGTATTACCCTTCCACAATACTCATGTTGTGAAAGACTAACTATATTTTGCGCCTTCCTAACCTTTCCCCTTTTATTGAATTTTCTCCCTTGGCCCTGTCCCCTTTCGAAAGTGTTTGGTTTTGATTACCTCCGCCCCCATCTGCCCTCCCTTCTATCACCCCCCCTTTTTTTATCTTCTTCCTCCTTTTTTCCTTTGGGGTAAGATACCCAATTGAGTATGTATGGTATTCCCTCCTCAGGTCAAATCTGATGAGAGCAAGGTTCACTCATTCCCCCTCACCTGCTTTCTCTTCTCTTCCTACAGAACTGCTTTTTCTTGCCAGTTTTATGTGAGATAATTTACTCCATTCTATCTCTCCCTATCTCCCTCTCTCAATATATTCCTCTCTCATCCCTTAATTTGATTTTATTTCTTTTAGATATCTTCCCTTCATCTTCAACTCACCCTGTGCCTGCTCTCTCTCTCTCTCACTCTCTCTCTCTCTCTCTCTCTCTGTATATATATACATATATATATACACACACACAGATATATACATACATATATACATACATACACACTCACATATACATACATACATACATATATACATATATATATATACATACATATATATATATATATATATATATATATATGTATGCATATATATTCCCTTCAGCTACCCTAATACTGAGGTCTCATGAATCATACTTGTCATCTTTCCACGTAGGAATGTCAACAAAACAGTTCACCTTTAGTAAGTCCCTTGCAATTTCTTTTTCTTGTTCTGTCTCTTGATTACCTTTTCATGCTTCTCTTGATTCTTGTGCTTGAAAGTCAAATTTTCTATTCAGCTCTGGTCTTTTCACTGAGAAAGCTTCAAAGTCCTCTATTTTATTGAAAATCCATATTTTGCCTTGGAGCACGATACTCAGTTTTGCTGAGTAGGTGATTCTTGGTTTTAATCCTAGCTCTATTAACCTCCAGAATATCATATTTCAAGCCCTTCGATCTCTTAATGTAGAAGCTGCTAGATCTTGGGTTATTCTGATTGTGTTTCCACAATACTCAAATTGTTTCTTTCTGGCTGCTTGCAGTATTTTCTCCTTGATCTGGGAGCTCTGGAATTTGGCGACAATATTCCTAGGAGATTCCATTTGGGGATCTATTTGAGGAGGTGATCAGTGGATTCTTTCAATTCCTATTTTGCCCTGTGGCTCTAGCATATCAGGGAGGTTCTCCTTGATAATTTCTTGGAAGATGAGATCTAGGCTCTTTTTTTGATCATGTCTTTCAGGTAGTCCAATAATTCTTAAATTATCTCTCCTGGATCTATTTTCCAGGTCAGTGGTTTTTCCAATGAGATATTTTACATTGTCTTCCATTTTTTCATTCCTTTGGTTCTGTTTTATAATGTCTTGATTTCTCATCAAGTCACTAATTTCCACTTGCTCCAATCTAATTTTTAAGGTAGTATTTTCTTCAGTGGTCTTTTGGACCTCCGTTTACATTTGGCTAACTCTGCCTTTGAAGGCATTCTTCTCCTCATTGGCTTTTTGGAGCTCTTTTGCCTATTTTTTATTTATTTATTTATTTGTCTATTTTTACGTGTTGTTTTCTTCAGTATATTTTTCAGGATTTTTGGGGGTCTCCTTTAGCAAGTCATTGACTTGTTTTTCATGGTTTTCTCGCATCCTTCTCATTTCTCTTCCCAATTTTTCCTCTACTTCTCTAACTTGCTTTTCCAAATCCTCTTTGAGCTCTTCAATGGCCTGAGACCAGTTCATGTTTTTCTTGGAGGCTTTTGGTGTAGGCTCTTTGACTTTGTTGACTTCTTCTGCCTGTATGTTTTGGTCTTCTTTGTCACCAAAGAAAGATTCCAGAGTCTGAGACTGAATCTGGGTGCGTTTTCGCTGCCTGGCCATGTTCCCAGCCAACTAACTTGACCCTTGAGTTTTAAGCGGGGTATGACTGCTTACAGAGTAGAGAGAACTATGTTCCAAGCTTGAGGGGATGCACCAGCTCTGCCACACCAGCACTCCTCCTTCCCCAAGAACCCCCAACCCGGACTGGACTTAGATCTTCAGCAGGCTCTTCACTCCTGCTCTGATCCACCACTTAATTCCTCCCACCAGGTGGGCTTGGGGCCAGAAGCAACTGCAGCTGTAGTTGTGTAGCTGCTCCACCTCCACTGTCCCCGGGGTGGTAGCCGAACCGCGAACTCCTTCCACTCCCACAGCTTTTACCACTAACTTTCTCTGTTGTCTTTGGTGTTTGTGGGTTGAGAAGTCTGGTAACTGCTGCAGCTCCCTGATTCAGGGCGCTAGGGCACGCTCCGCCTGGCTCCTGGTCTGGTTGGTCCGCACCGCCCATGCTGGGCTCTGCTCCGCTCTGCTCTGCTCCGCTCCCAGCTCCGTGTGGGATGGACCTCACCCAGAGACCATCCAGGCTGTCCTGAGCTGGAGCCCTGCTTCCCTCTGCTATTCTCTGGGTTCTGCAGTTCTAGAATTGGTTCAGAGCCATTTTTTATAGGTTTTTGGAGGGACTTGGCGGGTAGCTCATGCTAGTCTCTTCTTTCCAGCTGCTATCTTGGCTCCGCGCCCCCCACCCCCATCCCCGGCAATTTTGCTTATTAAGGCATTCTTCTTTTCACTAGCTTTTTGGACCCCTTTTGCCATACAGCCTAGTCCGTTTTTTATTTTCTTCAGTATTTTTTGTGTTTCATTTACCAAACTGTTGACTCTTTTCTCATGATTTTCTTGCACCACTCTCATTTCTCTTCCCAGTTTTTCCTCTACCTCTTTTGTGTGATTTTTAAAATCCTTTTTGAGCTTTTCCATGGCCTGAGACCAATTCATATTTTTTTTGGAGTCTTTGGATTAGGAGCTTTGACTCTGCTATCTTCTTCTGAGTGTGTGTTTTCATCTTCCTTGTCACCACAGTAACTTTCTATAATCAGAGTTTTTCCCATTGTTTGTTCATTTTCCCAGCATATTTCTTGATTTTTAACTGTTTTTTAAAGTAGGGCACTGCTTCCAGGGTGGAGGGTGCCCTGTCCCAAGCTTCAAGGGTTTTGTGCGTCTGTTTTGAGAGATACTTTTAGGGACCTGTAAGTTTTCAGTTCTTCCAAGGTGGTATGATCTAAGGAGAGATATTTTCTACTATCCTAGCCTATGCTCTGGTGTGAGTGACCACAAGCACTCTTTTCTGCCTTGGAATTGTGAGAAGGGTCCCCCTCCACTGCAGCAGTAAGCTCTGCTATGCTAGTGTTCCTCCTTGCCCTGAGACTGACACCCAGGACTGTGACTGGGATCTGAGTACGGGCAAAGTAATGGAGTCCTGCCTCAGTTGTAGCAAAAAGATTCTTGTAATCTTCTGACCCGTTTTTCAACCCCTTTACTGTCTGTGGGCTGAGAGCTCTGGAAACAGCCACTGCTCCTGTTGCTGCTGATTCAATCACTTCCAAGGCCTGCTCCTGGTTTGCTGGGGGTGGGGCTGTGTTGGTGTGACCAGTGCTGGACTGTGCTTGACTCTCACCCAGGTGCAAAAGACCTTTTCTGCTGACCTTCTACGTTGTCTTTGGTGTATGTGGGAGGGGAGGTCTGGAAACCACCACTGCTGCCAGTTGTTCATTTGCACCAAGGCCTGCTCCAGGTTTGCTAGGGCCTGGTCTGTGCTGGCACAGCCATGAGTTTATATTCTAAATTGATGTTGCCTGTGGCAACCATGATTCTCTGAAGTGAAATGTTTGCTGCAAAAGGTGTTTTACGTATTCTTTTGGTCTTATGGTAATACATTTACAGTGGGTCCACATAAATATATATAATTCCATACAAAATTGTGTTGACACAATTACTGATGTCCATTGACTCATCCTAATTACTAAATTAAATAATTCTGGATTGAATCATTTCAATTATATACCACATATTTCTCTCATTATTACTCTTGCATTTTACTAATTTGTACAAGATGATTTAGACTGCTGATTCAGAGATCATTAAGACATCTTTTCCTGTTAAAAACATAATCTATTTTTATTTTTGCAATGTTATTAGTGCTTGCCAGGTCCAGCTAATTGCTTTTTTTGAATAAAGTGTTCACAATACAAAGATGTAAGGCTTCTATGAAGTCTACAAATCTTGCATCTCATACTTTTCCTTAAATCATCCTTTCTCATATATTTCTTATCACAATTTTCACCTTTTCCATATTTGCACTGATGTCACTAAGTATCAGAGTGCATTTTGATTTATTTTGGAGGGTATTACTAAGTTATTTACAGAATCTCTTTACCTTTTTATCCTCAGCAACTAGTGTTGGTACATAAGGTGCTACTATTTTCATTCTGTAATATAAGACAAATGGATATTCTATGAAATAATCATTATTACAGCCTTTTGGAATATGACAAAACTTATGTCCTATCCTTCCACTTAACTATAACTTCTTTCTGGTCTCATTTATATGACAATAATGTAAATATTGCTATGATTCAGCTTCTCCATCGGATGAAGATCTCACACTTAGAAATACCGATAAATTAAATAGGTAAAATTAATAAAAACAAACAATAAGTCTAAAAATCCTCTATCTCCTTTTCTACCTCTATGTCAATGCCACTGGAGAAGCAGAAGTAGACCACAGAGGACTCAGGGTCATTTTGGTTTTTCTTTGTTTCACAGGTTTCTATGCTAAAAGGTCCATCACTAATTGGCCAGCCTACTGGTGATAAATCTCTTCAAATTAAATTGAATTGGTCTCCAATAGGAGATTTAAGTTTGAGTATGGCTGGGGCCACACTCAAAAGTCTGCCTGTCTTGTTAGATCCTGACAAAGCTTGAAATCTTCTAGCATAGCTTTCAGTCATCTCTAAGTCATGATGAGGTATTTAAGTGGGACTTTGTGGGGCCTATACAATTAAAAAAACTTATAGGGCCTATTAAATCCTCTCAGACTTATTTTCTTCTTCTGTCTACATGTTCTCACCTGTCCCAAATAATTATTTTCCTTCTCTTCTTCTTTTATCTTCTCTCTCTTTCAAATTTATGAGACTTTCTTATTTTCTTCCCCTTACCCTCCCTACCTCTTCTTTGACTGGCCATAATGTGGAATCAAATCTGATGCTTTGTTATTTACTATATTTATTGAATAAGGTTTAATTTTTTTAAAAATCAGGTAAAATTAAATGTTTAATTTATTTTTAACTCATAAAAGTATTTAAAGAACTATAAATGTGATCCTTTTTTCCATTAGCATGTCAAAATGAGACTAGGCATACAGATTTGGTATTAGGTGATTGACGATTCTTTTTCTATTCTTAGACATTTGGAGAAACCTTCTTAAGCCAACATTCTCCATAAGGAGAACCTGAAGGCCTAATGTTTCATATTATGACAAGATGATAATTGACATTTAAATAAAACTTTTCAGTCTGCCAAGTATCTCTTTTGATCCTTACAATGCCCGTATGAAGTAGGTACTCCAGGTGTTATTATTCTTATTTTATACATGAAAAAACTGAAACTGGGAGAGGTGAAATGACTTGCCTATGGTGATACAGCTAGAAAATATCTGGGGCAAGATTCAACCACAGGTCTATGCCATGTATACTTAGCCAGGAAGAGTCAAAGTCTCCATTTTTTAGCTTCTATTTTTGTACTCCTAGTCTTGCTATAGAGACTCAAGAAACCATATTTCAAAATAATTCTACTTTTCTGGGTCTTACCATTTGAAAGTAGTTTGCATAGTCAATTTCTTTGGCCACAAAACTGTACATATCAGCTGAGAGCTGGTCCTGTAGAGGGGAAAATGTCAAGTCAAGTTATGAATGGTCATGAAAACAACAGAAGACTAATAAAATATAAGAGTTGCAACATCTGAGGCAGCAGAAAAGTGAAATGGAGGAGTCCTAACTTTCCTTAATCTTGTTAGATTACCTTGGGCATATTACAAATCTTCCATGTATGTTTCATTTAACCACAGAAGGCAGCACTGGGGAAAAAAGTGTACAGGCTTAAAAGAAGCAAAGGAAAAGCTTTCTAAAATTTGAGTTAGTTTAAAGTGCAATGGGCTTCTCTGGGGTTTAATGGATTCTGTGATTCTCTCTGGTATTATCCATGCAGAGTGGAAGTCTCTAGAAGAGTACCAAGGGCTATATAACATTTTGATCAATAACCTACCCAAAGGCATAGACAGTTAATTTCTTTCTTTTCTTACAATTGCTCCCTCCATCCGCCTTATCCTAAACTACTCTTAGAGGTTGGAATTTGTTTTGCTTATAATTAATCCCTTCCTGAATCAACCCTCATTCTTATTCTCCCCTTTCTCCAAATCTAGTTCATTCCTGTTTACCTAATGAGTTGAATGCATTTCTATACCAAACTTTGTGTTACTCTCTGCCCCATGCTTTCCTCATTGTTTTATTGTCTTCTACTTGCACACCCCAATTATATGACATAAGTTCCTCCCACTGCTTCCTCTTTCTTCCCCAATATATTCATTTTTCTTTCTTATTTCTTCTTTCAAGATCATCAAAACCTAACAAAACTATTTACAGGCCCTTCATCTTATTTCATTCCTTCTATGGCCATCGAAGACCTTAGAGTTCTGAGGGAACACTTATTTCTTGTTCCCCTATAGGAATGTGAAATCTTCATACATTTATAATCTCTTCCCACTGTTCAAATGTTTTTACCTTTATATATATATTTCTCTTGATGCCTTCTGAACTTGAATTTTATTTTAGGGCCAGGCTCTGCACATTTCTGGTGGGAATTTTTAGGCCTTTTTTTTTGCCCTAATCTGTATTATTTGATATCCTACTGCAGCTTACTCTGAGTATGAAAACCTATAATGAAATCAGGGGGACCTCAAGCCAGGGAACTGTACACTTTCACTGGGTCCTAAGCGATATGATATATGTCATGTGCTGATCATTGCCCTACTTGTCTCATAATTGTAGTATCTGATGCCAGTTTAAGCCTGGAGACATAATTGTACGTTTGCCCTTGCTTGGAGCTCCAATAGACTACTTCTGGCCCCATTTTTTTGTCAGCTGGCTAGAAGGTTCAGAATGCAGAACTATAGACCTGCGCCTGGTCTCAGATTCCTGCCCTAGTTGCTCATTTGTACGCCCTAGCTCTAATCTTTGAGCTGAAACTGAAATCATGTTCTAGGGTCAGAACAATGAGATACAAACTCATCCCTGGTCCACAGTCACTCACTGCCTTGATACATAGCTTCAGGTCCCAGCTCATGTGTGCACTAGAACCCTAGTTTATCCACATATCAGCTCTGTATGCATAGAGCCTACTCTGTCTTTTTACCTACTCCCTGCCTCAGTGCTACAGGCCCAAGCCACTGTTCATGCTAGATAAAGCACTCTTTTCTAGCGTCAGATGAATATAGCTGCCAAATGTTTCCTATTCCTCCTACCTGTCTTGGTACCACAAGCCATAGCCTTCTGAGATCGGCCTGCCCCGCCCTGGATCTCAGAATGACACTGCTGCTGGCTCACCATTGTACTAGCTGAAGGCCCCAGCCTAGGTCTTTCTGCCTGAATCTCCTAGCCAGCATCCATAGGTTTCTGGCTATCTCCATATACTAATCTGAATTGGAAAAATGAACCACTCTGGTTTCGCCTGATCATCATTCCATCTGGTGCTTTACCTCAATCTTTACTAGAGGTATGGGAAAAAGCTTGGTTATATGGCTTCCGCTTATTCCATCATCTTTGCTGGTCTCTTTCCACGATCATTAATAATCATGCCTTCCAGTTTTTGCTAAGTATTTGACAATTCTTTTGGTAGCCTAAGATTTAGTTCATTTGGGCCTGGTGACTTGAATATGTCTCGGCTGGTAGAGGCTTTTTATTATTATGCTAGTTATTTTGGGTAAAAAAAATCCTATTGGTCATTTTGGTTATGTCCATTTCGGACCAAAAATCATTCTCCTCTCTTCAAAGAGCTCATCTTCTACCAGGGGATACAATAGGTAAAGATATAAGTAAATATAACACAATTTGAATTGGGAGAGAGAACTAAAAATTAAGTGGTTTAAGGAGAGGCTACCTATAGGAGATGGCACATGTTCTAAGAGGCACAGGTGAAGGAGTGCTTTCCAAACATGGGGGACAGCCTGGGCAAAAGAGATGGAATGTTTGATTCTAGGGGACAGAAAAGAGATCCGTTTGACTGTAACATAGAGTATATGAAGGGGAGGTATTGTGAGACAAATCTAGAAAGGGAGACTAGAATCAGATTGTGAAAGCAAGGCATTGAAAACAGAAGCAAAATAAGAGTGCAGAAGTTCTGGCTTCCCCTCTTTAATTACAATTGTCCCAGAGACCAAAAGCAGTGGTTATTTCCTTGAGAACATTCTTTTCCCCAATTTTTAAATTTAATTTTTAGTTTCTGGTTGTCATTAGATTTGTCTCACCTGTTTTAGCTCATTCTAAACTAATTCTAACTGGATAATATTTTCATTTAATCATAGTACTTTAATCAGCATTTAATATGGACAAGATAAACTATAGCTAAAGCATATATAAGGCACTATAGGCCAAGTATTACTTTTATTAAATAAAATTTCAAACCAAAGCAGAAGCCCCTCTGCAAATATCATTTTGGCAGCAGTGGGTAAATGAGTAACATCTACATTCTTAACTAAGTTAACAGCTATGAAATTTTTATTGTTCCCTTCCACACCTGGAGTATATGGATGCAAATATGAGACTAAGCATATTCCCCTTAAGTTGACTCTAGTATGTTTGATTCTTTTTTGCTTTACTAAGTTCTGGGAAGAAAGATGAGGGAATGCAGCCTTATGTGACTCAAGACAGGGATGTATTATTTTAATTTTTAAGCACTGAAATCTTTGGCACTGAGACCAATAATTGCCTTCCTTCAAGCTGGTCACAGATCACTAGCTGTTAGAGAATGGGGAAAAAAACTGAAGAGAGTGAAGTTGATGTGTAGTGATAAGTAATACCAAATATTAAAATTCCATTCTTATTTGCTAAGAATGCTTGTATACAGCACCAATCACCTCCCACCTTCCACAAATATCCCTGTTCGTTCATTTAGCTGTTGCTTGTGAAACGAGTAATTTGCTTTTAAGTAAAGAATATGTAGTCTTAGAAAATATGAGAGATTAAGATATTAAACAAACTGTCAATACATATTAACATACATTTTATTTCAAGTACAATGATCATTTCTTAGATTAGATGCAGATGCCTTTTAAAAATTAATAAGAAAGTAATCTGACCACATCAAGACTGGTATGTTTAAAGGTTTTTTATATTTCATAAATATATCAAATGTGAAGTATAAGTACGGTGATTGGATATAAAATAAAATGAGATATAAATGTATTTAAGGAGATTTTTATGACAACTGAATCTCTAACGATGCATATTTTTGTAACTGATCTGTTAACATAAAAATTAAAGGTAAAAATCATCATGATAGAAAAATGGGAAAGAATATAAAGAGAAAAGAGCAGAAATACTAAAACGAAGGATGAACAACAACAATTAGCTAGATATTATATTATCTGTACTCCAGGAATACTGGCATTACTCTTGTTGGTCCAATGATCTGTGAGTTACCAGGCTAATGAATTCTTTTGAATCTATCATTGCTTTCTAAGTAAAGAAAGAAGCCTTGACAGGCTCACTTGAGTACAGACAAAATACTATGGATCTATGATCATGGCCATTTGGGTGAACTTAAGTGAATGAGTCTGATGGGATTTCCAATAGAATTGGCTGTGGCTATGTGGCAAAGGGATTGTGCTTCCATACTTATTTTCTTTTTAGCTTTGCTTTTCATTTATTGATCAACAAATCTACTCATCTCATGTTTGATATAAGCCTGATTTCACTATGCTTCTGTGACACTGTGTGATTTTATGTTTCTAAACACAATTCTAAACTCCTGGCTAGACCCTGGGAATAGCTACTTCAAATAACACAACTGAATATATTTGCTGCCCTTTAATAATGTACTTGGTGGTGGGGGGGGAAGTTTTTGAGCTGATTAGAGAGCAAATTTTTCCAGACAATAAGCTTTTCCACAAATACATAGGGGATTATAGTATTCAGTGAGTTCGGAAACATAAGTGTCATGGTACTCTGAAAAAGAACATTTCCTCCATAAAAGTGAAGAGTTTTACTCTCAAGAGTTAGTTTCTCAAAACTCTAGTACTTAAATTTGATAAGAGTCTTGAAGATAATAAGAGAGTGCCAGTGCCTATAGTTTCCAATTAGGAAAAGGGATTGGTCAAACATAATGGCAGATAATAACAGAAAGGCCAAATAGAAGTCACTGAATATAAGTAGTAAGTAAGTTTGAATTACCTACTGCCAGAGTCCCCTATAAAAATCTGTGAGAAAAGATTTTTTTGGTCGTTCTTTTAATCTAGCACTGACAGGAGCATCAAAGTCAGGTAAGCTCAACAAACGTTCTTTTCTTTTAATATGCAGGAGGACTAATGGAAATAATTTGCTATGTTCTAGTCCAGCACACAACCAAATTTCCTTCTCAAGGTCCTCCAGATCTTTGATTTCCTATACTTCCAAAAGAATCGCTAGGATCCAAGATCAAGAACAAGGGTTCTTAACCTTTTTTTTTTATCATGAACCCCTTTAACAATCTGGTGAAGCCTTTGGTCTCAGAATAATGTTTTTCAATGTATAAAACATATAGGATTATGAAGGCAGCCAATTATAACCAAATATAGATATCATGATACTAAAAAAAAGTTCACATACCCCAGGTTAAGAATCCTTGACAAGAATATACTAAAGAATTAGACCAGGCTTGGTACCTACAGATACTCTGAATTTCAGTTCAAAAGAAAGATGAATTTTTTTGTGCTATTAAGTCTCTGTTTCTTAGGTTGTGCCTTTCAGGTAAGGGACAATATGGGGTCAAGGTAGGGGGTGGGTACCCTGCATATCTCCACTCGGTTTGCGGCTTCCTCCATTTCTTCCCTGAGGGCATCAGCTTTGGCACCTGATGGCTGCAAGTTGCTGGACAAACCTGAAGATTTGGAGGTCTGCTGCCACCTTGTAGGAAACAAGTGAGAAAAGAGAGGCATGAAGTAGGAGTATGGTCCTAAGTACACAAAAATTATGAGAAGAGTTAAATTCTTCAGGGGCTATGAACACCTGATGATAAGTATTACCCAGGAAGTTGCTGACCAGGCCACAATGCTGCCCTGTTTTTAAAGTAAGAGGCAGAAATGTATAGTCAGGATTGGGGGTTCAAGCCCTCGTGGCACTGGCACTAACTACACCTGGTCATTCTCCTCTGTTAGTTTCATCTTGAAAAAGCCAAAATACTATTTTCTACCTCTCTCATGGAAAAGAATTTCAAAGAACCAGGCCAATTTGTGAATAACTTTGAATTACATGGAAAATGTTTGACTTTTATAAGAGCCCCAGGATAACAATATCATGAAAATTGAAAAAATATACAACATTCACCTTTGCTATTAGTCTCAGAGAGCTCCATGGTAGTTTAAGTGAATTAGATTTTTGCAAAATATATATATATATATATACATACATATGTATATATATACACACAAATATCCAATTCCAATGAAGTATATGCCAACAAAACAAAAGTTGGTAGAAGTTTCAGAGGCAAATTTAGGTTAGATTTCAGGAAAAACTTCTTAACAGATCTACCCCAAAATGGAATGGGCTTTCCTGGGAAGTAATGAGTTCCCTTTCACTAGAGATATTCAAACAAAGGTTGGATAATCATTTGTCAACTATATGGTAGAGAAAGTTCTTGCACAGATATGATTTAGACTTGTATTTATCACCACTTGCGTGAACTGTTGCAAGAGCCTCCTAATTAAGCTTCCTTGTAGTCCTTCCCTATTTCAAGCTATCCTCTGCACAGCTCCAAAAACAAATGAGAAACTTTTATAAAACCCTAAGAAACATAATTTATTCTTGTAAAATCAATAAAACTAGTAGAGGACTTTTTACAAATTTTCCTGAATAGATATTTAGGAAGGCTACTGCCTTCTGTACTTGTTCTCAGTCTATAGCTTCTGGGGTAGCTGGTGTGTACTATCTGATGATACATTCAATCAGCTCTCTTGCTCTTAAGCAACAGTGTCTACTTCTGAAACTTAGGACTTCTGCCTTTTCTTGCTTTTCACTGCCCTCCTCTTCATGGAATTTATTTTTATCTAAGGCCCTGGTATAGTCTCCATTGACTAAATATTGGAGCCCATCATACCAGTGGGGGAACCCATGAGGACTGTATCTACTGGAAACCAGAGAGGGCCTTTCTCCTGTAGCTTGGGTCTTGTTTTCCTAAGGTGTGACTAACCCTAGGCTTCTCAATCAGCTGTTAACTCTCATAATTTAACAAGAATCGAGGTGAAGCTGATAGTACCTATCAGCTAAGATACTTTCTAAAGTACGGGTCTGTCTCTCCTGCTCAAGAATTTTCAGTGGCTCACTATTTTCTTTGGGATAAAGTATTAATACCTCAGCTTGCCCTTTAGAGTCCTTCACAATCTGGCTCCAGTTTATTTTTCCAGATGTTATTCCCTATTAATACACTACATGCCAGGTGGAAGAAGGTTACAAGCATAGCATGACTTAATTATGTCTCACCATGTAGAAGAGGTTAGGGAACCTGTTCCTAGGACAATTGTGTAATGGAAGTGCCTTGGACAAACTGTGGTCCATCTATAGAAATTCCATAACTACTTCTTGTTAGCTAATTATGTGATGATTAGGAGGCTTTGATTAGCCACTCAAAAAAGCCAGTCAGTCTCATCTACTATCTGATCTTGGTTTGACTTGGCAGACAGAATCCAGTGAAAGACAATACTGTAAAGGGAGAGAACAAGGGCCTTCTCCCCCTTAGAGCCAGACGGACCTGTGAATACAGACCTAGATTCTCTTTCTCCTTTGGTGTTTCTTTTCCATTTTAGGTAGAGGGGGAGTGGTGTGCCTATGTCTGGGTTTTGAAGCCAGTTAATCATTTATGTTCCAGGAACAAGGAGTAACCTCCAGGATCTAGCCTCGTGGTAGCTGAGATAAGGGCTTATGCAGCCTGGAAGCTACATTTGAACACGAACTTGGTAGAAAGCAGAAGAAAGCAGAAGGAGAGAGTGTACCCTTAAATTGTGGGGGTAAATGGCTGTACTTCTGTCATATATCTTTGAAGTAAACATCTCTTTTGTAAAAACTAATTGATGCTAACTGGTTAAATGCAACTGGGATTTTTGACACCGTCACCTAACTGAGAAGAACAAAGCCAGTCAGAGTTCAAGCTGAAAACAATCAGAGAAAAGACACCCCTACTCCTTAGGGTACTCTAAAACCCTGATGGGGAAGATGGATCCTGATTCTGGAACACTGAGGCCACAACATAGCTGCTACACAAACTGGCCCTGCTATTCCTCAAACTCAGTGTTCCATCTCCTGCTTCCATTACTTTGCATGGGTTATCCCACATACTTCCCTGAAAAGACAGAAACCTCCTATAGTGCAGGATGGCGAAACTTTGCATGATCTTGATTTTCAGTATTTTTTTCCTTTTAAATTAATTTATTTATTTTGAGTTTACAACATTCAGTTCCACAAGCTTTTGAGTTCTAAATTTTCTCCCCCTCCCTCTCCTCTCCCCTACCTCCCCAGGACAGCATGCAATCCAATATAGGCTGTACATATACCTTCACATTGAACATATTTTCACATTAGTCATGTTGTAAAGAAGAACTGTAATCAATGGAATGAACAATAAGAAAGAAGAGACAAAATTTTTAAAAAAAGAGAGAGAGCAAATAGTTTGCTTCAATCTGCGTTCAGACTCTAAATTCTTTCTCTGGATGTGGATAGCTTTTTCTAACATGAGTCTTTTGGAGTTGTCTTAAAACTTTGCATTGCTGAGAGAAGCCAAGTATATCACAGATACAATGTGTGTACAGTGTTCTCCTGGCTCCCCTCCCCTCACTCAGCATCAGTTCATATAAGTTTTTTCAGTTTATTATGAAATCCATCTGCTCATCATTTCTTATAGCACAATAGTATTTTATTACATTCAAATACCACAACTTGTTTAGCCTTTCCCCAATTGATGGGCATCTTCTTGATTTCCAATTCTTTGCCACCACAAAAAGAGCTGCTATAAATATTTTTATACATATACCTTTTCCCATTTGTATAATCCCTTTGGGATACAGCCCTAGAAGTGGTATTGCTGGGTCAAGGGTTGTGCAAATTTTTATAGCCCTTTGGGCATAGTTCCAAATTGCTCTCTAGAATGGTTGGATCAGTTCACAACTCCACCAACAATGCATTAGTGTTCCAATTTTCCCACATATTCTCCAGCATTTATCATTTTCCTGTTTTGTCATGTTAGCCAATCTGACAGGTGAGGTGTGGTATCTAAGAGTTGTTTTGATTTGCACTTCTCTAATCAACACTGATTTAGGTTTTTTTTCATATGATTATAGATATCTTTTATTTCTTCCTCTGAAACTGCCTGTTCATATCCTTTGACCATTTATCAATTGGGGAAAGACTTGTATTCTTGTAAATTTGAGTTGGTTCTCTATATATTTTAGAAATGAGGCCTTTATCAGAGACACTGGTTGTAAAAATTCTTTCCCAATTTTCTGCTTCCCTCCTAATCTTGATTGCATTGGCTTTGTTTGTAAAAACAAAAAAAAACCAAACTTTCAATTTAATGTAATAAAAATGATCCATTTTGCATTTCAGAATGTTCTCTATCTCTTGTTTGGTCACAAATTTTTCCCTTCTCCATAGGTCTGACAGGTAAACTATTCCTTGCTCCCCCAAATTGCTTATAGTATCAGCCTTTATATCTAGATCGTGAATCCATTTGGAATTTATTTTGGTATACAGTGTAAGATATTGGTCTATGCCCAGTTTCTGCTATACCATAAAAACAATCAATAACTTCATTCAAGAGAATGACAATATGGTATATTCCTTTCTATTCCCATTCAATTTCTCCAGAGGTCTTCTCTAAAATTCTATTCACCTCCTTAACTTCTTTCTTGTTTATTTTGAAGTTACATTTATCAAGTTCAGAGAGGGGGAGGATGAGGTCCCCCATTAGTATAGTTTTGCTGTCTATTTCTTCCTGTAACTCCCTTAACTTCTCCTCTAAGAATCTGGATGTCTCAGACTTTGTTAAAAAAAATACTCAACTTAATAGAAGATTTGACATACAAGAACCAAGAGAAACATAAGGTACACACTAAAGACTGACTATAAGAGATTCATAAGAACACAATGCTTACCTTTTATATAACATAAAATGTAAAATGTATGTCTAACATTCTTATTAATAATTATCAAGCTCATAAGAAAGAGGGGGATAAATCTGACTATGATATGAATTTAAAAAGTAAAACCATTTAGAAACAACTAAAAATAGTAACTATTTTATACAAAAGAGGTGCAAGAAGAAGAAAGGATACAGATGATTTAGATGGGGAGGAGGGCTGGTAGTTCTGGTGACCTACTTTCATTGAGAATGGCTTTAAGAGGGAATAATACATATATATTTAGAAGAGTATAAAAGTCTTCTAAATTTAGAAGAAATAAAATGGTAGGGGTATAGTGAGGGGGGAAAGGACAAGGGAGGGATTAGGACAAGGAAGGGAGTTTTAGAGGGGAGAATGAGGGAATAGGTAAAAGGAGGTTAGGTTAATGGAAATGGGGGGATAGGGGAGGGATCCTTAGAGGGGGGCAGGCAAGGAGGGCAGGGTGGTTGGTGGAGGAGTGGCGTAGGCAAGTAAGAGGAAGGCGATGTAGCAGGTAGAAGTAAAGTAGAGGACTTAGGAAGGATAGGAAACAAAAGATATGTACAAGCATAAAAAACAAAGATCAGGAGTAGATTATGTTTGGGAAAGTATATGTCAATATACCATGTATATACGTATAAGGGCATGTATATATCTGTATCTCTATGTGTATATATATATATGTATATATATATATACACATACATATATATATATATATCAAGAAATATCTAAATTATATTGTAGCCTTCTGTGGGTGGGGGAGGGGAAAAAGAACAAAGCAAAAAAGTGCACAGCGGAGAACAAAAGAAAACAGAAGGAAGCAAAGATGGACAATTCTCAACACAAGGCATATTATTTATCATACAGGCTTTCTTGAAATGAAAATTTATTGTTACATATTTTGAATCCTCTCCTATGTTCTGCTATGCACATGACATGATTTTTTTTCTTTCTTATTTTATATTTAAGTTTCAATATTTAAGTTTATGATATGTTTTTGTTTCTTTTTTCTATTCTGTATTTGTATTCTGGTAAAATAAAAAAACTGCTTTAAAAAAGGGGCAGCTAGGTGGCGCAGTGAGTAAAGCACTGGCCCTGGAGTTAGGAGGACTTGAGTTCAAATCTCACCTCAGACACTTGACACACTTACTAGCTGTGTGACCTTGGACAAATCACTTAACCCCAATTGCCCTGTCCTCCCCTCTCCAAAAAAAAAAAAAAAAAGAAAGAAAACAAAAAAGGAAAGAATTTGGATGTCATACCACTTGGTGCATATATGCTTAGTAATATTATTACTTCATTGTCTATGGTGCCCTTCCAGAAGGATATAGTTTCCTACCTTATCTCTTTTAACTAGATCTATCTTTGTTTTTTCTTTGTCTGAGATTAGGATTGCTACTCCTGCTTTTTTTTTACTTCAGCTGAAGCAAAATATATTCTACTCCAGTCTTTTACCTTTACCCTCTGTGTATCCTCATTTCAAATGTGTTTTTTGTAAACAACATATTGTAGGATTATGGTTTTTAATCCATTCTGCTATCCACCTCCATTTTATGGGAGAGTTCATCCCGTTCACATTTATAATTACTATCTGTGTCTCTCTCTCCATCCTATCCCCACCCCCATTTATACTTTTATCTCTCCCTTCTCCCTTCCCCCTCCTCAAAAGAGTTTTGCTTTTGACCACCATCTCCTTCAAATTTCCTTCCCTATCAGCCCCCCTCCCTTATCTTACCCTTTCCCTTATTATTTCTTCCCTTCTAACCCCCTCCTTTTTCTTTCCTCTTTCCTACTGCCTATTGTTTGCAGGGCAAGATAGATTTCTATACTTAACAGAATATCATTCCTTCCTTGAACCAAATCTGATGAGTAAAGCTCAAGCAAATAAAGCAAATAAAATAAAGCTCAAAGCTCTTCTCCCTCCCTTCTTTCCCTCTTCTATAATATGTTTTTGTGACTCTTCATGTGATGTAATTTACCTTTTGTTGCCTCCTACTTTCCTCTTCTCCCATTACAATCCCATTGCACCCCTTAATTAGGTTTTTTTTTATCACATCAGTTAATTTATACCCACACCCTCTGTCTATGTATATCCCTTCTAAATGTCGTAATAAATATACCATTCTCAAAATTAAAAAGTATCATCCTCCCATACAGGGATATAAACAATTTGCCCTTATTGAATAATAAGGTTTTTTTTCTCTTTTTTTCCCCTATTTACTTTTTTATGTCTCTCTTGAGTCTTGTATTTATTTTTTTTGAGGGGGGAAGAAGGCAGGGCAGTTGGAGTTAAGTGACTTGCCCAAGGTCACACAGTTAGTAAGTGTGTCAAGTGTCTGATGCCATATTTGAACTCAGGTCCTACTGACTGCAAGCCCAGTATTCTGCTCACTGCACCACCTAGCTACCCCACTGAGTCTTGTATTTGAAGATCAAATTTTCCACTGAGCTCTGGCCTTTCATCAAGAAGGTCTGGAAGTCCCTTATTTCATTGAATGTCCATCTTCTTGCCTGAAAGATAATGCTCAGTTTTGGCATATAGCAAGCACTTTAACAAATCCTTATTGATCTGACCTGACATGAAATGCACTGGAGGGCCTTTAAAAACCCAGTACTCTGAAACTCAAAGATCTAGAGGGGTTTAAACTAACCCAGGTGAAACAGGGTGAGACTAAGCAGAGTTGTCCACCCAAAAATGCAGCAGAGGTCACATACTCATCCTGGCACAAAGCCCCAATTTAGGAAACAAAGCTAGAGAGGTGAGTTAACCAAAAAAGACCCCAACCGGTATTAAGAAAAAAATATCACAGAGATTTCCTCCACCAAAAAAGAAGAGAGTAACTATATTACAAGTGCAAGCTGAAAGAAAAAGGAAAAAAAAATTGATTTACTGCAAGGAGTGCAGAAATACTTAGAAAAAATGAAGCAAGAGATAAAAAATAAAAGCTCTGGGAGAAAGAACTGGAAGGAGAATAAAGAGCTGAGAAGAGAAAGTAGTAAAACTTGTACAAGTAATAAGCTCTTTAAAATCTATAATAAGCCAAACAAAAACCAATGATTCTGTGAGACAAAAAGAAATATTAGGAAAAATTTTTTTTTAATTGAAGGAATAAAAGAAAATGTAGTATATTACACAAAAACAACTAGAAAATACATGAAGGAAAGATAATTTAAGAAATATTTGACTCCCTGAAAACCATGATTTAAAAAAAATCTTGGCCACTATATTTTACCTCATGAGTTAAAACTGACAGAACTATTAGAATAAGAGTGCAAAATAAAGATAGAAAGAATCTACTGATCACCTTCTGAAAGAAACTCCAAAAGCAAAAGTCCCAGGAATGTCATAGCCAAATCCAGAGCTCCTTTATCAAAGAAAAGATATTATAGGCAGCCAGAAAAAGGCAATTCAGGTATCAAAACAGAACTGTCAGAATTAACATAAGACTTGGTAGTTTCTACTATAAACCACAGGAGACCTTGGGATACATATTCCAAAAAAGAAAACTAGATAGGCTTACAACCAAAAATAACTTACCCTGCAATGCTGAGTACAATCCTACAGGGAAAAAAGTGGAAATTTCATGGAATAGAGGACTTTCAAGTATTTCAGATGAAAAGAACAGAGCTGAGTAGGACTTTGAAATACAAATAAAAGAGTCCAGAGAAACCTAGAAAAGTAAATTGATACGAACAACTGAAAGGAGTAATACAATAATGTAATGCTAACATTCTAATGGCGAGAAATGAAACAAATGCCCCCACAGAACCTGAATGTCTTCAAAGGGCATTGAGAAAAGCAAGATAAAATCTAGAGGTGAACTGGCTCTGTTCTGAGAGTTTGTAAAAGGGAAATAAGAGCAAAATTATAGTTGAGGTGTTCTGCCTTCTCTCTAACTTCTGTTGTCTTTATCCCATCCAACTAAGATGCAGTTCTACCCCTCCTCTGATCCTCTGCTTTTCCTCAACATAGGTAAAATTAACCTTTTTCTTTGTTCCTAGTTTTTCCCATGGCAGTTTTTCTAAGCTTTAGCACTTTACCTATACACACATATAATCCCTCTTTGTTTTCTGTTCCTTTTTTCACTTCTACATATGTCTTTTAAAAAGACATGTCTTTTAAATAGTTTTCAAAAATCACGATCTCATATCCATATAAAATGTGTAGTATCTGGGTATGGGAAATAAACAAGGTGAATTAAAGAGAATACAATCTGATTTATCAAATTCAATCTCAAAAGACTAACTGAGCTTCACTATTATGGGAGCTGCTATATAGTGGTAGGAGTATTTCGAGTTAGAATCAGAAGACCTATGTTTGTTTGAGTCATCTATGTGACCTTGGAAAAATCATTTAATGTCTCTGGACCTCAGTTTCCAAATCTTTCGAATGAGGGTGAGTGTTGAAATAGATGAATTCTAATATCCTTTCCAATTCTAAGTCCTATAGACCTGTGGCTAGATTAAGAATACTGAAAGATATATGACATTTAAAAAGGAACTGGACAGGTCAAAAGGACAATATATTAAGCTATACTCGTGTGAGAAAATTCAGAAATTGGATAAGGGGAGAAGCATGGTAGAAAATATTAGTTTAATAACAGATGTAGAGAGAAACGAAAGGAATATTTTGATGGACAAAAAGATGGAAATTGATGTTTCTAAAAACATTCCCAAACCTGGCACAGAGGGATAATTAGGGACTTCAACTATGCTGATGTTTGTTGGAGCCCTTCACTCAAAACTCAATAGATTCTTGTCTTGAATTAATGATCCTTCAAAAAGTAAAAGAAGTGACATGGAAAGTAGTCATGCTGGATCTCATTCTGACTGCAAAGGCTAAATTGGTTGTTAAAGTAGAAATGATGAAAACCATAGGAAAAAACTATCACTCTCTCTTAGAATTTATTATAGAAAAGGAGCTTGGCATAATGAGATACACACTAGATTTATGAGAAAAGAGGTCATAGAGAGGATAGATAAGAGCCAATGGCCTAAATTAAAATAATACCAGGGAATTAGACCCAAGAGAGATGGACAACTCTCAAGAATAAAGTTCTGATAATAAAAACTCATATGATTCTACTGAAGAAAAAGGGAATCAGTTTAAAGAAACCAATGCAGATGCATAGGAAACTCAATAATGAACTAATTTAAAACAGACATAGAGAAGATGGAAGCAAGGGAAGGGATGGTAAATAATGAAAATACTGAGATGTGATGAATAATATCAAGGATATTAAAGAGGAGAATAAGCTTATAAAGGCTTTCAATGAATGCTAGAGGAAATAAATGAGTTCTATGTTTGACAAAAATAATCTTAAAAAAGTATTAAATCCCTGTTCCTTTTCTCTGATTTTGGCTGATTATGTGTACACATACATATATGTATACACACGTACACAAATACATATATATGTATATATGTGGTTTTGGAATGCCAATGGGTTCCATAATGGTCAGCTAGATTCAAGCTGAACTTGTTCCCAAAGCATCGGTTTTAGCTCTCTGGAATCAGCAGCTATGTTGGGGGGAAATGGAAGGTTAAAGAAGAGAGCAGCAGAGTAGATGGGCCAATAATGGAAGGCAGAGTAAAGAATGAACTATTCAAGTCTTATTAGGTTTCTGATTTCTCTGCAAAAGAGAATAACCATTAAGGATAAAGTAAAAGTGGTTAAAAGAAGTTGAAACAAAAAAAATAAGTAGAAAAGAGAAGACTAACTTGCTGTCTTCAATAAATTCTAGTGGTCAGACTCAGAAGGACCATATCTCAGGCAATTAAAACAACACAAAGATGTAACTGCTCAGTAGGTGATCTTTGAAAAATTATGGTGACAAGGAGGGGCAGCATAGTACTGGAAAAAAGACAAATGTCTCAGTTTTCAAAAAAGGGATAAGAGTAGAGCTTACAAATGAGCAGGGAGCTTAGATTTTATTCTGTCAACATTCTAGAATGTGGATGGTTTGTGAATAGAAAGGCAAAGAAAAGCAGTAACTAAGAATCAGCAAGGCTTCATTCAAATCAGGACATGCCAGACATTTCCTCATTTTTAAAAAATAAAGTTACTAGTCTAGTAGATCAGGAGAATGATGTACACATAGTACATTTAGAGTTCAACAAAGCATTTGACAAAGTCTTTCATGATATTCTTGAGCCTGAATTAGAGATGGTACAGTTATGTGGGTTTGACACTGATTGAATGACCAGAACAAAAGATAAATTATTAATGGTTTATTAGCAAATTGGAGGAAAGTCTTTATTGAAATGTCCCAGGAATTGTTCTTGGCCCTGTACTTCTAGCATTTTTATTATTAATTTTCATGGAACCAAACAATTCGTGATCATTAAATGACAAGGAATTGAAAGGAATGGTTAACATCCTGGATGAGAAAGTCAGGATCCAAACATGTGTAGCTTGAATAGAAAAAGATGAAATTTAATAGAGATAAAAATAAAGACCTTTATTTGGTTTCACAAATCACAAATATACTCTATGAGAGGTTTCACTAGACAACGTAATTCATATGAAAGAATAAAAATCAGGAGATTTTGAAGACGTTTAAGTTCAATGGGGAAATATGGCAGTGACATTTTTGTTTTTGTTGTTCAATCATTTCAGTCATGTCTGGCTTGTCATGACCCTATTTTGGAGTTTTCTTGGCAAAGATAATAGAGTGGCTTGTCACTTCCTTCTCCAGTTCATTTTACAGATGAGGAAACTGAGGCAAATAGGATAAAGTGATTTCCCCAGGGTCAACACAGTTAGTAAGTATCTAAGGCCAGATTTTAACTCAGGTCTTCCTTACTCCAGGCTCAGCATTCTTATCCACTAAGCCATCTAGCTGCCCTGAATAGCAGTGATGTAGCAGCCAAGAAAGGTCATGTAAACTTAGGCTGCATGAAGAGAGTCATAATGTCTAGAATATGGGAGATAATACTCTCATTTTGCTTTTTTTTTGTTCAGACTATACTTGGGATATTATCTTTAGTTCTGGTGAGTGGATAGAACTCTGGACTTGAAGTCAGAAAGACCCGAATTCAAATCCAGTCTCAGACACTTACTAGTTGTGTGACTTCTGCCTCTCATTGATTGGCTAACAACAGGTTCCAGGCCAAACCCTAATTGGTCATTGCTTGGGCCCAGATTGGCTCAGAATGAATGTAAATAGCAACTGTACCTGTTTTGGCCAGAAACCCTGAGGGTCTTCCCCTCCAGACTGATTTTTAAAAAACATTTATTTATTTTAATTTTTGACTAGGTAAAGAGGCCATTTTCTGCCTCAATTCTTATTATGCCTTAATCACTTAATGGGCATTGCTGTGGTCAAACTGAGAACTGTTAAAGACCTTAGCTTAAAAAGGCCAAGGTCCCCCCCCTGCACCCTGGGTCATCTCCAGTTTTCTTGATCTATATCTGGCCACTGGACCCAGATGCCCCCAGAGAAGAAAGTAAGGCTAGTAATTTTGCACAGGCCTTCCACACTTAAATCCTATTCATTTGCATGTCATGGCATACCTCACTGATGTCACAGTGCTCTTTGAAAAGAAGGACAAACAACAACCACCCTGGGCAAGTCACTTAATCTCTGTTTGCCTTTATCCACTGGAGAAGGAGTATATTGGGAATCAAGATGGGCTCTTAGCACTTATTCAACCAAGTGCCCTTGAAGAGTTTAGCCTTTGTTTCCTTGATTAAATTAGGAGTCCTTGATGACCTCCTTGCCTCAAGAGAAAGCCTAGTTTACATGGGTTGGAGTGACATGTTTGTGACATCAGAGGCGTTTAGACCACATGGGTTTAAGTCACATTTCTGTGACGATTTTAGGTCATGTGTGTCCTAAGGGGAGTTGCTAACTCCAGAGCCAATAGTAAGAGCTTAAGTTTTGGTGGCTCAGATGACATCTGATGACAGCTAAAGAGTGCATAAAAAGGGAAGACAGAGCTATTTGCTTAGGGCTCTCACTCTTGGTGGTGCGCTGATGTGGAGACTCCAGGCAGCTGTAGTTGAGAGCCCTCCAGCTTGTAAACCTCGATGTTTGGACTTTGTTAAACTCTGGTAACTGTGCATTGAGATTTGAATCAGACAAGGTCTGTTGATGTTCGTAATTTGTTTGTATTTGCTCTGAAGTTCAGGGTGCTGGATTTTTCCCCTGAACTAAATGAATGATACACTTAACATTGCTTTCTTTAGTAAAGCAGATCAAAAGAACCTGGGTTTGCAGCATAGTTTGAGCTGGTTATTGTTGGTTTTACACCCCCATAGCAGCTGCTAGCCGGATTGTTGAAACATGGAGATGGCAAGAGAATCCCATGGACAGTATAGTCCATGAGGTCATGAAGAATTGGACGTGATGGAACAACTGAACAACAACTGGTCGGTTCTGGGTACCACATTTTAGAAAGCACTCTGACGAGTTAGAGGTTATCTACAGCAGGGTGATCAGGATGATGAAGGAACTGGCAATTATGCCCTAAGGTAATTGGCTAAAGAAATTTGGGATGTTTAGCTTGCAGAAAAGAAGACTTATGGAGTACATACCTATTTTCAATACTCCAAGGCCTTTCATCTCCTTTTGTGATGTGATATAGATAAGCTCATTAGAAATATAGTATTTACCACTGAAGCTACAGCTACCTGGCATTGCAGGGGACAAAACTGGTTTAGAACCATAGACCAAGAAATCTTCTTGACACATTGGGATAGTCATCTCATAATTTTCCTCTTTAGTCTCATATTTTTAAAAAATTGGGATCTGTCCAAGAAAACTTGTGGTGTTTTAGTCCACTAATTTCAGTTAGTTCCTTGTCATCAAACTGTAAGCTCTAGACTCAATTCCAAGAAAGGACTTCCAATTTTACAGTCATAAATTTATATCTACTCATTTTTCCAAAGACTATCGCAAATATTATTCCAATCTTACAATTTAGGTGGGTGGAAGGGGCAAGCATATAGACATGAACTCTAGAGATACATCTTTCTACATGAGTAAGCAGATGAAAAGCAGGCATTGACACAGAGAGATAGATCTTATAAGATAATTTTCAAAAATCTTAGATTCTTGATGCATTGTTTCACAAGACCTTCAGGCATTTATTGAGAAAAAGAGAGAAGCTTGACAAGTCCCTGGTTACCCTGGGTACCAATTATATGCTAAAAGTGGAAGACTCCAGAGCACAAACACAGGCTTCTAAATAGAAAACTTAAATACAGGCTCTCTAGAATGGTATTCTCTGAAGGACTTCCAATTTCACAGGAGTATCCCAAATAGCTCTAAAATATCAATTCAAGTATAAAAGATACTACAAAGAAAAGCTTTAAATTAATCAGTTAGGCACCATTCTAGAAAAAGAGTAAAAAGTAAAGGAATCTATTTAAAATTATTAAATTTTAGAAAATGGAAGTATCACAAAATCATATTATCTTTTCTTGGATAAAAGAAAAAGATTGGAAATAGAAAGAATCCACTGATCATCTCCTGAAAGAGATCACAAAATGAAAACTCTCAGGAATATCATAACCAAATTCCAGAGCTCCCAGGTATTCAAGGAGAGAATACTCAAAGCAGCCAGAAAGGGACCATTCAAATACTTTGGAGCTAAAGTCAGGACCACACAAGATTTAGCAGTTACCGTGTTAAAGAGGGGCTTAAAATATATTTCTGATGACAAAGGAGCTAGAACTACGATCAAGAATAACCTACCCCCCAAAAACTGAGTGAACTTCAGGGCGGAGATGGATATTTAATGAAATAGAGAACTTTCAAGGAAAAGAACTTCAAAGGAAAAGATCAGAGATGAATAGAAAACTCAACATTCCAAAATAAGACTCAAGAGAAGCAAAAAAGGTAAACATAAGGGTTAAATTGTTTACATTCCTGTATGGGAAGAAGATGTAACTCCTAAGAACTTTATCATTATTAGAGCAGTTTGAAGGTGTTTACACAGAAAGAGGGTATATGTGTGAATTGATTATGTTGGAACAATCTAAAAAAATGGAGGGGTGAAGAAGAGGGATGCACTGGAAGAAGGGGAGAGGAAGAGGAAGAATGGAGAAAATTATCTCACATAAAAGAGTTGAAAAAGGAAGAATTTTTACATTGGTGGGGAAAACAGGGGGGGAGCAACACTTGAACTGAACTGTTGTCTGAACTGGTTCAAAAAGGGAAGAACACATGAACACACACACACACACTACAGCTTTTCAAAGACTTTCCAAGGCCTTCTACATAGTGTGTCATTTTTGGCTCTGTGTCACTGTGTCATTTAGAGGTATTGGGAAGGGAAAAATGGTTTAAGAAAGGCACTAGTGAGAGAGAAAACAGACGAGAGAGAGAGAGAGAGACAGAAACAGAGAGAGAGAGAGAGAGAGAGAGAGAGAGAGAGAGAGAGAGAGAGAGAGAGAGAGAGAGATAAACAGAAGAAAACAGGACAGAGGGAAATACACAGTTAATAATCAAAATTGTGAATCTGAATGGGATGAAGACAGAAGCAGATAGCAGAATGGATAAAAAGCAGAATCTAACAGCATGTTTTTAGAAGAAATACACTTGTAAGAGAAAGACACAAACACAGTGCCAAAGTAAGGGGCTGGAGCAGAATCTATTATGCTTCAGATGAGGTTAAAAAAGGCAGGGGTTGTAATCATGATTTCAGACAAAGTAAAAGCAAAAAGAGGCCTAACTGAAAGAGATAATAACTAATTTTGTTAAAAAGTACTATAGAAGATGAAGTAATATAAATACTAAACATATACGCATCAAACGGCAGAGCATCCAGATTCTTAGAGGAAAAGTTAAATGGAAGAGGAAATAGAACAATTTTACTAATGGGGGACTTCAACTTTTTCCTTTCAGAACTAGATAAATCTAACCATAAAATGAATAAGAAAGAAGTTAAATCAATGAATAGAATTTTAGAAAAGTTAAATATGATAGACCTGAAGAGAAAACTGAATGGGAATAGAAAGGAGTATACCTTTTCTCAGTTGTACATGGCACCTTCACAAAAACTGACCATGTATTAGCATGCAAAACCTCATAAAACAAATGAAGAAATAAAAATGATGATCATGCTAAACTAATAAAATGTACCATTGTCTGAACATAATACAATAAAAATTACATTCGGTAAAGGTTTTTGGAAATAGTGAATAAAATTAATTGGAAAATAAATAATCTAATCCCAAAGAATGAGTGGGCCAAAGAAGAAATCATAGAAATAATCAATGATTTCATTAAAGATAATGACAAGAATGAGATAACATAGAAAATCTGTGGATTGTACTTAGGGGAAAATTTATATCTCTAAATGTTTACCTCAATAATAAAGAGAAAGAGTAGATCAATGAATTGGGCATGTAACTAAAAAAAAAAAACTAGAAGAAAAATTTAAAAATCTCCAATTAAACACCAAAATAGACATTTTTAAAAATTGAAGGAGAGAGTAATAAAACTGAATGTAAAAAAACAAAAACAAACCATGGAACTTATAAATAAAACTAGGATCCGGTTTTATGGGGGAAAACCCAATAAAAGAGATAAACCATTGGTTAATTTTATTAAAAAAAAGAATTGAAAATGAAAAGGATGAATTCACCAACAATGAAGATGAAATCTGGAGCTACATTGCCTGATTATATGCCAATATGACTGACAACCTAAGGGAAATGAATGAATATTTACAAAAATACAATTGCTCAGATTAACAGAGAAATAGAATACTTAAATAACCCTGTCTTAGACAAGGAAATTGATCAAGCTGTAAATGAGCTCCCTCCCCCTGCCCACAGATTTTCAGGGCCAGATGGATTTACAAGTAAATTCTACCAAACATTTAACATTTAATCAATTAGAATACTATGTTTAGATACTAACATTTAATCAATTCAAATACTATATAAACTATATGAAAAAATAGGTAAAGAAAGAATCCTATCAAATTCCTTCTATGACACAAATATGGTTTTGATCCCTAAACTAGGGAGAGCAAAAACAAAGAAAGAAAATTATGGGCCAATTTCCCTAATGAATATTGATGTGAATTTTTAAATAAAATACTAGCAAGGAGATTATAGCAATATATCACAAGGATCATTCACTATAACGAGGTAGGGTTTTACCAGAAATGCAGGACTAGTTCAATATTAGAAAAACTATCAGCATAACTGAATATATTAATCAGAAAAATTACAAAAATCACAGGATTGTATTAACAGATGTAGAAAAGCTTTTGACAAAATTCAATACCCATTCCTATTAAAAACACTAGAAAATATAAGAATAAATGGCACCTTTCATAAAATGATTAGTACTATCTATCAAAAACCATTTATCCGTAATGAGGATAAACTAGAAGACTTCCTAATAGGATCAGGGATAAAGCAGGAATGTCCATTATCACCATTATTATTAAATACTGTGCTAGAAAAGCTGGCTATAATAATAGGATGAGAAAAGGAAATTGAAGGAGTAAGAACAGTCAATAAGGAAACAAAATTATCTATCTCTCTTTGTAGATGATATGATGGTATACTTAAGCATATCAACTAAACAACTAGTTGAAATAATGAACAATTTCCGCAAAATACCAGTACATAAAATAAGCCCACTCAAATCACCAGCATTTCTATGTATTATCAACAAAACACAGCAAGAAGAGATAGAAAGAGAAAGAAATTCCATTTAAAATAACTCCAGACAACATAAAATACTTGGGGGTCTACCTGCTAAGAAAAAGCCACGGACTATATGAACATAATTATAAATCACTTTTCATGCAAATAAAGACAGATCTAAGCAGTTGAAGATACATTATTGCTCATGGGTAGGCCAGATCAACATAGTAAGACTAACAATTCCACCTAAATTAATTTACTTATTTAGTGGCATAACCAATCGAACTACCAAAGAATTATTTTCTAGAACTAGAAAAAATAATTTTACAGAACAAATCCTTTTATTTTTATTAATACATCTTTTGTTCATCTTTTATGTTTTTATTTTATTTTTTAAAATGAACATATTTTAAATACCGAAGAATAAAATTAAGCTTCAATGAAATAATCCTCCTAGACTGACCAGCACAATTAAAACATTAGTAAGCCACAAGAGCTTAATTGACGGCTGCAATGCTCATTATCTAGTTTTAACTTCCTCCACTTGACTGGTGCAACTACCCCATGAGGCTGGTTGGTAAGAGTTTATGGGGGTTGAGAACACCAGTCTGTTATCAGCTTTTGACAACAGTGCACTGTGTTTTTGTCTGAAGTGGAATTTGTGAATAGTTGCACAACTCAACAGTATTTTTTGATTCTATCTGCTAAACACCCAATCATGTCAAAGAAGACCAAGAGAACGCTGAATGAAGAAAACAGACTTTTAATGAGGATTGGGAAATGCAATATCATCTTGTTTCTGCTAAAGATTAGATGATTTTCTTGGCTTTGTGATACTGCAAAACCAACATTAAAGGAATTCAATGTTCATCAGCATTATAATACTCATAAGGACCACAAATATTTTAAACTAGAAAGAGAGGTGCAAAAGGTTGCATTGCAGAAATTAAAAGATGAAAAACAAAATCAAAGACAATTCTTTCAAGCAGCAGTAAGACGTAGAAATAATGTCACTGAAGCAACTTACAAAAAGGGATGCCATTCAGTGAGGTAGAAATTGTGAAAGAATGCATTGTTGAAGTTGTAGGATGCTTAGACTCTGATAACATTTCAAAGCACAAACAGCCTCTTTCAAGGAGAACCATAACCGATTGGCAGCATGAATAGCCTTCAGCTTAACAGAACAACTACATGCAACACTTCAATAGGAAAATACATATTATTTAACTGCTTTGGACGAATCAACTGATATTACTGACTCAGCACAGGTTTTATTCTTCATTTGGGTCATAACAGAAGGTTTTCTTTGCTATGAAGAGTGCTTTGGGCACTCTTGTGAACAGAATACAGGGAATAGATATCTTCAACAACTTTCCAGATAAATGTTGTGAAATTGGACTAAATCTGGTAAATTTAGTGAGTGTATGTATGCTCGGTGAACCTTCCATGACAGGAAAACATGAAGGGTTTATTGCACAGATAGAAAAAGTATTAACAGAGCCAGATACTTTCATTTCTTTTCATTGGATCTTGCATTAGCAAAATCTCTGTGCTAAAGTTACTATTTTAAGTGATACCGCAACAAGTTATAAGTATTGTTAACTATATTTGTGCAAATGCAACATGGCATTGTCAGTTCTGTAACACACTAAAGTTCGACAATGAGTTGTGGATTTGCCATATCATTCTATGTTGGCTATTGCAGGGACAGGTGTTAGCCAAAACTTTCTCTCTCCAAGAAGAGATAGTTAAATTTTATGAAGAACAAAATCAGCAATGTGAATTATTAAAAGAAGATTTCTACAGGAATGCTGCATTTCTGTGAGATATCATGTCAAATAAAAACTACTTGAATATTTCTTTGCAAGGTAAAACTCAGTCTATCTATGATGTGTGGCAAAAAAAAAAAAAACATCCAAGCATCTTGAAAAAAAGTTATTTTTTTCAAAATACTTCCTCAAAAGGAAATTTCAGATGAATATTTTACCCAGTTAGCAAAGATCATTGCTGAGTAGGATGATATATGCAAATCATTTGAATAACATGCAGCTGTATGTTATAGACCTGTTAATTGGAGAATACAATGAAAAGTTCATTGACTTTGAGAATCATGACATCACACTCAAATGAACATTTTGGCCTCACCTAGCTGATATCACCAAGGCAGCTAAAGAACTACACTTGGAACTGATTGAGATGACGTTTTAAAGTCATTGTTTGGTGCTAAGGTCCAGGTGAAATATGGAAAAATGTAGTAGAATACCCATGCCTCCAGATCGAAAAATACTTTCTTGCTTTTCAACCACTTATTGCCATGAATCTATATTCTCCTACCTAACCCAAATCAAGATGCTCTTAAGGTCACAAATGACTGACACCCATCTACAGAATCGACTGAAACTGTGAACTTCCCTGCTGCAACCAAATATTCAAATGCTTTCCAACAAAAAGCAGACACAACAAAGTCATTAAAAAGTTAGGTAACTTTAAAATTAACAAATAGTTTTTATTTTTTTGAAATCATTAAGTACATAGTAGTTAGATTTTACAAAATAATGTACATTTTAAGTATATCAAATTGAATTTCTTAAATGCAGCCTTATTTGATTACAGAAAATTATTAATGTAGCCTTCCAACATGAAACGCTTCCCCACCCTGATCAAGGGAATCAATGAAAAAAAAATGAGAAGGAAGGTTGTTTAGCAGTACAAGATTTCAAACTATATTACAAAGTAGCAATCATCAAAACAATTTGGTATTGGCTAAGAAACAGAGTAGTAGAACAGCAGAATAGATTAGGCAATTGGCCATAGTATTCTAGTGTTTGATAAAACCAAAGATCCAAGCTTCTTATTATCTGACCAAAATTGCTGGGAAAACTGGAGAATATTTTGGCAAAAACTAGGCACAGACCAATATCTCAATGCCAAGATAAAGTTGAAATAGACACATGATTTTGACATAAAGGATGATATCATAATCCATTTAGGGAAGCATGGAAAAATTTACCTACCAGATCTATGGATAAGAGAAGGGTTTAAGATCAACAAGAGATAGAGAGGATCACAGGAATTGAAACAGATTATTATGATTACATGGAATTAAAAAGATTTTGCACAAACAAAATCAATGCAGCAAAAATTAGAAAATAGGAAATTGGGATAAAAAATTTTGCAGCAAATTGCTCTGAAAAAGCTTTACTTTTCAAATATGTAGGGAACTGAGTGCAATTCATAAAAATAAGAGCCATTTCCCAATTGAAAAATAGTCAAAGAATATGAAAGGTAGTTTTCAGAAGAAGAATCAGAGCTATCCATAGTCACATAAAAATGCACTAAATCATTATTGATTAGAAAAATACAAATTATAAGAATTCTGAGGTACCACCTCACACCTATTTGATTGGCTAAGATGACAGAAAAGAAAAATGATAAATGCTAGAGGGGATATGGAAAAATAGGGACATTAATGCATTGTTGGTAGAACTGTGAACTGGTTCAACCATTATAAAGAACAATCTGGAACTATGCCCCAAGGGCTACAAAACTAAGCGTATCCCTTGACCCAGCAATATCACTACTACCTCTGCATCCCAAAGAGATAAAAGAAAAAAGAAAAGGATTTAAATGTAGAAAAATATTTATAGCAGCCCTTTATGTGGTGGCAAAGAACTGGAGACTGAAGAGATGCCCGTGAATTAGGGAATGGCTGAACAAGTTGTTATATATTATTGTGATGGAATACTGCTGGGCTATAAGAAATGATTAAGGGAATGATTTCAGAAAAATCTGGAAAGACTTATATGAACTGATGTGAAGTGAAGTGAGAAGAATCAGGAGAACACTGTACAAAGCAATAGCAATATTACGACGATGATCAATTGTGAAAGACTTAGCTACTCTTATCAATACAATGATCCAAGCCAGTTCTCAAGCACTCACAAACTAAAATGCTATCTACATTCAGAGAGAGGACTGATAAACTCTGAGTGCAATTTGAAGCATAATTTTTGATAATTTTCTTGACTCTTTTTTGCAAAAAGGCTAATATGGAAGTATGTTATGCATGACTTCACATGTATAATTGATATTGTACTGCTTGTCTTCTCTCAATAGGTGAGGGAGGTGCTGGAGAGAGGGAGAGAATTATGAATTCAAAAAAAATTTTAAATTGGATGTTAAAATAAATCAAGTATAACTATTTTTTTAAAAATTAAGACCAGGTAACTATTGCAAACAAAAACAAACATTGAACTAAATGGGAAATTGCTGATAAATTACTTGGATCAGACTGGAACATACCTCAGAAGAAACTCAAGAGTAAATGTGTGGACCAGTTTGACAAAAGTCAGAAATATGTGATAGGATTACATTAAGCTATGATGAAACATGAGCAGCTAGGTGTTGCAGTGGATAGGACTTCAGGTCTTCAGTCAAGAAGATACGAGTTCAAATCGAGCCTCATACACGTACTTGCTACGTGACACTGGGCAAATCACTTAACCTTGTTTGATTCAGTTTCCTAAATTGTAAAATGTTCTGGAGAAGGTAATAGCGAACCACTCCAGTACCTCTACCAAAAAACTCCAAATGGGGTCATGAAGAGTAGGACATGACTGAAACGACCAAACATGATGTAACACAGAAGAAAATGTCTACTTGTGCTTATCATAAACTTCAGTAAAGATAAAATGAAGCAAGGCAAAACCAAGATGGTGCAAGAGCAGGAAGAAGTACCCCAGAATCCCCCTGCCCTGCTCAACTTTTCCAAACATATGTAGAAAATTTATCACACTGAATCTTGATAGGGAAATCCAAGAAAAATCACACTCATTTTTCTAGCCCAGATTAGTGTAGAACAAAAGAAAAAGAGGTCTGTGGATACTGGAACCACAAGAGGGTCTGGCCAGGAGCATGATGTATAGGGCAAGAAGTGGTCCCAGATCCAGCACCAAGGGCTTAAACTTATATAGGCTGCAGAAACAAATGACAAATTGCAGCTCAGTTACAGAATACAGGCTCTGGACAAAATGAGAAAGGGACCTACGTACGTTTAGGAGTGGCATTCCAGTGTTAGGTACATCCTGAGCCCTACCCTGTGAATTAAGCAATAAGCAGGTGCAAAAGGAAGCAGCATCTGCGTGGCTTGTATCTCAGGAATGCAGCGGGGTATCAGATCCAGCTTGTAGCACAGCCTGAAGCCTATAAAAGAATAACCAGGGCAAGAATTCCAGATCAAAAGGAAGAATACAGTTCTATCAATCTGAACCAGCACAGCTTTCTAGCTACCTGATAGGGATGGTGTCCAGCATCTGTCTATTGAAATTCCAATGAATCTTGTTGCAATGCTCCAGCTCCTTTGAACTACTATAATGGAATGCAAGTGTAAGGTACCTTATTATATAGCCTACTTTAATGTTCTTCCTGTAATTCTGTTGTTCATGCGGTTAACTCCATAAGCTCTGAAACATTTTTTTTTGCCACATGAACGAATTACTGGAAGGCCAATCTGAATAGATTTTGTCAGGTTTTACTAAACTATACACAGTTTTATAATTAGCATGTTTTAGTAATATTACCTAGAGAATCTCCACAAGTGACCTGGAATCTAGAGATGGTCAAGGAAATACCTCCACAAACCTGCCCTGGTAACAGATAAGACATCTTTCAGTTTTCAGTCAGCATTCCAAGGCCTATTACCTGCCCCCAATCAGACTCAGAGGTGCATCATCTACCGGGCAAGACCCCCAGGAAATGTGAATTATGCTTGCTTGGACACAAGCTGCTTGGCCATAAAGACACATTCCCCAGAGACTCAACCATGGAGTATCACCTCACACAAGGACATCTGGATCAACAAGAACCAAATCCAGCACCTTTTGGGCACTTGGCAGATCTGTGCACTTCTGCCTCTATCTACATCCACACCTTGTCTCCATACTGTGCCCCTTCAGCAATTTCAACCTGCACCCTTGTTACCATGGACATTGGCCTCACCTTAGATAACTCAACTGAGGCCACACAACTTGCCCCTCAACCCCCTGGTCCTTGTCCAGGCACAAAGGGGAGCAGGGCATCCTGACTAGAGTTAGAGCCCTCCTGCTCACTGAAGTCCTGGGATAATGGCCAAAAAAAGACATGCATGGATGTTTGAGACATATGCAGGAGGTGCTCACCAGACATTTGAAGGAACAGATCATGGACAATGCCAAAGGACTTGACACCTTAGCTGAAGGTCAGAGAACCCTTGGGGCCATGGTTATGAACAACTACTTGGTCCTAGACTGCCTGCTTGCAGACCACATGGGAGTCTGTACCTTCATTAACTGATCCTGTTGCGTGTGGACAGATCTCTCCCATAAGGTCTATGAACATACAGACTGGATGAAGATCCTGGCCAACAAGTTCAGTTATTTCATAAGTCAGATTCATTCCATTTCCCTTGGCCTATTTGAACAGTCTGTTCTCCAGGTGCCTCCCTGGTAATAGGGGAATTTGGAGTGCTCTTGAGACTCTGATACTCTTTATCTTGTTTATGATAAGTGCTGCTTGCTCCATAGGACCTTCCAGACCACTGGACAGGTCATTAGGTTAGCACATGTTAGGTTAAGACCCTCTCCTTTCTTGTTGCTGCCTCTATAAGGCCTACTTACCACTGTCCCTGATGGATCTTGTTACTATACTAGTCATGAGTGATCTCAAAGACCACTATAAGAGTCTCCCCTTAAGGGAGGGCTATAGCTTATAGAATATACTCATGGAAATATATTGACAATAACATTTTTCAAGGTTTAGTTCAGCTTATCTATCATTAGCTTGTTTTTCTCCCTGACAACAAATTTCCAATAAGGTTTTGCCCTTCACCCAATATACAAATTGGCCAACCCCAGGGGGGGACACCCAAAATCAAAGTATAAGAATTTGTAGAAGGGCACTTTGGAGCACATCCTCACCTCAAGCAGGAGCACCCTTTTCTGCTAGGGTACCCCCTTCCGAATGAAAGGACCTGTGTCTCTACATCCCCCAACAGCACCACTCTTATGTGAGTTATACTCTGTATTAGTATGTATACTTGAGTTGCATATTGGGTCCCCTTTCTTTTCTCTCCTTCCTCACCTTCCCCATTGCTTACAATAAAGCTTTGCATTGACCTGATATCCATTGTTTTACATTTTATTCTCAGCATCCAAACTCACTAAGGAGTTGTTTTCCCCAATGTATCTGCCTGGCCCACGGGCTTCTCCTTAGACATAAACTGGGTACCTGGACTAGAACTTGATCGGTTGGTAGCCACACCTATGCTAGGGGAACATGACACTGTGAGCCCAGTTGTAGAAAGCAAGGGTCAATAGGGTGATGTTCTCCCAGGACCGACACCCTTATTCCAGAATCATAAAACACAAACTTTAAACAGAATAAGTTGGAAATTATCATCAGAAAGAAGGTACTAGAATTAAAAGGGATTAGAACAGGCTTCCTGTAGAAGGTATGATTTTTAGCTGGGGCTTGAAGGCAGCCAGGGAAGTGCAGTAGCAATTTCTATTTGAAGATCTTTCCTACCCATTAATAAGCCATGTGACCTGCTTATGTCACAGGAAGCCTAACTCACATGTGGTAGGATCACATGTGGTAGGATTTCTTGAAAGGAAAAGGAAGTTATGTCATAGGAAATGGGGGGTGGGGAGAGAGAGAGAGAGAGAGAGAGAGAGAGAGAGAGAGAGAGAGAGAGTAGTTACAGCTGCTAATGGGTGCTAATGGCTGCCATTGTGACAGTTAAAGCTCAGGGAGTCAGAGAGGTTTTGTGATGGCAAGGCTCCATGTTGTGATACTGTGTACTGAATGTTTTACTGCCCTGATAGGTTGGATAAATGGCTTCTGGGATATGGTTCTCTGGCGTCTGAATAAATGGTTTACTCCTTCTACCCTGTATGTGGAGAGTCTCATGTATTTTGTGATACAGAACTACATAGGCATTCTGATAATTATCATCTACATTGTTATTATCACCTTACTGATACATTATTTGGTGGCGAGGATGGAATCACAAGGTATAAGATCTCTGTTTCGAGGCAGAAGGGCTTTAGAGGAAGAAATGGTTATCCCAGGATGGGAGGATATAACTTATTGCTCCCTAGCAAGGGAATGGTATAAAGGCACTGGTCTCTGTGAAGACTGGAAATAGAGGCTACATAGTGGAGGACCTAGAGATTTGGAGCGATGCCTCAGAGAAGTTACTGTTGAGCCAGGAACAGAAGGGCCAGCAGAGATCTCTACACAAGGCTGGGGTTACTCACAGCCTATCGTATTGCATGTGAAAACAGGGATAGATTGTTATGAGAGAGAACTCAGACCCAGACAGTTGCTGAAAGATCTGCTAATGCAAGTGAGAGTGTTTCTTCTATGCCACAGCAAGGTGGAGAACGTCAGGTGGTAGAACAACAGGAATCTACTAACTTTGCTGTAAATTCAGCTAGAAGGCAGAGGGAGCCAAGGAGGTCAAGAGGGCACCTCAGTTCAGCCCAGGTCACGTCTACCAGCCAGTCTGGTTACCATGGTAACAGGGGAATTAGGAGGATACAATGTCAGAAGCTGGTGATATTTTATTGCATGGTGCTTCTCACATAGAGACTGAAACATTGTTATACTCTCAAACAGAAGGGCACCCATACAGCGAAGGAGGCAAGAAACACAGGATGATAATACTGTGTTCAGGGAGGTTCTGGAGGATTTAAAAACACAGGAAATCACAGGCATCTTGAGTAGGTTCACCCAGAGAATGGGAGAATCATTAATATCTTGGATGGTGAGAATCAGTGATAAAAGGGCTGCAGGACTGTCTGTAGATTCTGTGGACTGTATGAGATTAATAAATATTAGTCAGAATTCTTTTGTACAGCAAGCTTTTAGGGATTATAATTTGCAGGGAGGTAACCAAACAACCAATTTGTTGGCTTTGGCTTTGGCCAGTTGTAAAAAAGAATATCCTGCTGATAATATGTGGCTTACTTCAGATAGACACTGGTATTCAATTAGGGACTGTATGAGAAAGTTAAAGGAGGAGATAACAAAGACTGCTATTATGATAGGGAACACCGAAATTTATTATGAAACTCCCTTGGGAGTCTCTCCCCCACTTATAAACATGTAATTCTGACTTTGCTGATTGCAGAAGTAGGGAACCCTCTTGCAGAGGTGCTGGATAAGATTTCACAGTTAAGTGACTTAGGAGATTGGGGAAGAAATAAATTTCCTCAGGAGAGAAGGGCAAATAGCCAGCAGATTCAGCATCAGAATAGAGTGACAGGAAGAGAAATGTTTACTGTTCTGTTGAAATCAGGGGTAGATTTTAGAAGAATAGATGGTATTCCAATTGATGAGCTACACAAAATGCACTGGGATAAAAGGCTTAATAGAAAACAGAATAGAGAAGTAAGAACTGCCCCTAAAATCCTAAAGATCTTGAACCCTTGTATCCAAGTGAGTCACACCTTCAAGGAGACTACGGAATAGGCCAAGCCTCAATTCAGATTAAAGAAACACACAGATGGTATTACAGACCCCATATTAATCTGACTATGTACTGGAAGAATAGATCAAATACCGTAACTAGGGCATTGATAGACAGTAGAGTAGAGGCCAGCTTGATTTATGGAAACCCTGACAAATCTAAGCATGGAACTCCTATTACCATCACAGGCCTAGGAGGGGCTGAAATATCAGCCAAACAAATCCATCTGATGATGAAAATTGGACAATTGCCTAAGAAAGAATATACGGTGGTCATTGCATCCATTACTGAATACATCTTTGGAATAGATATATTGAAAGGCATGACTCTGCATCTGCCTGAGGGGAGATACCAATTGCAACAAGGAAGATAGGAATTAATACAGTTTTAATGAGTAAAGTAAAGATGGGCCCAATCACTTTACCTGAACCTTCTAAAGTAATTCCTTTGGAGCAGTATCATGTGCCAGGTTAGCAAAATGAAATTGTCAATACCATAAAGGAATACATTGAAGCAGGAGTGTTAGTCCCTACAACCAGTCAATGGAATAATCCTGTATGGCCAGTATGGAAGTCAGATGGAACGTGGAAAATGACAGTGGATTATAGACAATTGAATAAAGTGACTCCACCCTTGTATGCTGCTGTTCCAGATACTGTTACCTTAATAGAAAGGATCCAGAAATATGATGGGACTTGGTTTGCAGTTATTGATTTGGTCAATGTTTTCTTTATGATTCCAATAGACTCCAAACAATGGGACCAGTTGGCTTTTACATAGCAAGGCTGACAATATACTTTTACCCAATTGCCACAAGGCTATCTGCATAGCCCAATTAGTTGTCATAGGATTGTGGCTGAACATTTAGATGAACTGAAGTTACCTGGTGTGTAGCTTACCCAGTACATAGATATTTTGATACAGGGAGAAAATGAAAAAGAAGTGGAGAAGAGTTTGATACTTTCAATTGAGCATATGAAAAGCAAACGATGGGAAATTAACCCTGCAAAGATTTAAGAACCAGCTCAAACTGTAAAATTCTGGTGTATACAATGGAATAAAGGACTGTGAGAAATTCTCCCACAAGCTTCACGAAAGATTCGAGATTTTCCTATCCCTACCAATAGGTACCACATTCCACATCCTGGACAGATTTTGAAACCATTATGTAAAGTTACCAGGAAAAAATATGAATTTGATTAGAGGCTTGAACAGAGTAAAGCTTTTGAAGAAGCTGAAGCTGCTATACAGTTGGCTCTGGATTTATGGCCAATGCAAAGTGGACTGGTGGAATTACAAGTGATTGTATAGGATGACTGTGGGAATTGGAGTTTATGGCAGAAAAAACAAAGCCAAAATGTACCCTTTGGATTTTGTTCAAGGAAATTACCTTCATCTGGATTATAATATACACCCTTTGAAAAGCAGTTGTTAGCTGCATATTGGGCTTTGGTAGAGACTGAACAACTGACTCTGGGCCATGAAGTGATATTGAGGCCTGGAATCCCGATTATGACTTGGGTAATGAGTATCCCAGCATGTCACAGAATTGGACATGCGCAAGAGGCTAGCATAATTAAATGGAAATGGCATATTCAGAATAGATTGAAAACAGGCAAAAATGGAGTTTTTGCTGTACATGAATTGATAAGAAGCATCAACATTGATGTAAATGACAAATGCTCTGAACCAAGGCAGCAGTTGGTACAATCCTTGGTAAAATGGAATGATGGATATGATGTACTGACTGAAGTACAGAAGAAACATACATGGTTTACTGATGGGACAGAAAAATATTTGGGCCATAAAGGACACTGGAAAGCAGTAGCCTATAACCCATTTACTAGGAGGACTTTGGAAAGTACTGGGATAGGTGGAAGTAGTCAATATGCTGAACTTATGGCTGTATATCAAGCTATTAAAACAGAGAAAGGAGGACAGTGTCATATATTCAGATTCATGGGCAGTAGCTAATGGGTAGTAGCTACGTGGATGCAAATGTGGAAAAATTAGAATTGGGAAATTCATGGTAAATAAGTTTGGGGCAAAGAATTATGGGAAGGTATATGAGACATGTCTTTGGTTACTAATTTGTCAGTTTTTCATGTAGATGCTCACATGGCCCTCACTATCCCAGAACGCGAGTACAATGCACATGCTCATCAACGAGCAAAGATGGCTACTGAACATATTGTCCCTACTCCAACACCAACTGATGATCTGGTACTAGCAAAAAGGGTCCACCAAATGGCTAGCCATTGAGGGGTCCAGGCCACACATCGGTGAGCCCAAGATTAAGGTATTAGTATCTCATTCATTGTTAAAGCAAGTGACAGAGGAATGTCATATATGTCAATTGGAAAAGGAACGAACTGTTCCTAGGGCAGTAACTGGGGAAATAGCAAGGGGTAAAGTTCCAGCCCAGATATGGCGGATACGTTATATTGGACCACCACCCCAAGATAAAGGATGCAAATTTATATGTACTTCTGTTGACACCTATTCAAGTGTACTAGTGGCTTGTCCTTATAAGAATGCAACCCAGAAAAACACCTGTAAAACTCTAGATATTTTAAGTCTATATTATGGAACCCCAATGCAGATTCAAAGTGACAATGGGTCACATTTCAAAGGTAATGAGATGAAGAGATATTGTATTTAACAATATAGAGTGGATAAATCATATTCCATATTATCCACAAGCATCTGGGTTGATAGAAAGAATGAATGGATTGTTGAAAGAACAGTTAAGAAAGTTAAGCTCTAATAATCTGTATCAACATTGGAAGGATAATTTATTCACTGCTTTACATAATTTGAATAATAGACCATTAGGAGGAAGTATACCTCTGGCCAGAATGATGACCCCAAATCTACAAATTAGAAAACTGCAGACACATAAGATCCAAAATATTGAGTATTGGACTGTGAGGGAAGATGTCCCACCACCATATCCAGGAATACCTGTTTTGGCAGGATATGATTTACATTGTTTAGAGAACTTTTGGTTGGATAGAAAAGAGATAAGAAAAATCTCTACTGGGATGTGTATGAGAATCCCCAAGAACCATTTTGGATGGGTATTACATAAATTAAGATTAGCAGCTCAGGAAATACATGTATTGGCTGGAGTGACAGATTCTAGTTTTCAAGTAGAAATCGTTGTGACACTCCAGAATTTAGGTGAAGAACCTATACAGTTGTGTAAAAATGTTAGTTCAACTGATTATTATTCCTTGTGAAACAGTACCCCTGGTGAAAAGTGACCCTCCTTCCAAAATAATTGTTGGAGGAAAGGAAGGATTTGTTTCTACTGATAGAATAAAATTGGGAGCTAACATATGGGTAAAATGGAAGCCGGACGATGTTCCAAAGGCTGCAGAAATTATAGCACATCGTAAAGATAATACTGTAATAGTAGTCTACCCAGAAGAAAATAGTTATGAAATTGTATCCTTGACTTATGTATTCTATCATGAATGAGGCTATGATCATCTCTCTCTTTTTTTTTGGCTTTTGTCTATTAAATTTGTTTTTGAGATTTGTTTCCTGCAGGCTTAGTACCATCCACCTGCAGATGCCTGATTGCTTAAGCCAGATGTCACCCTCTGATCTGTTTGGATGTCACCTGTGGACCTGTCCACTACTGTGATGTGTCATCTCTGGACCTGTCCACAACTGTGATGTATCATCCCTGGACCTGGCATCAACTGAGCTCCAGATGCCATCTTGCTAAAGAACTGACCTTTCGAATAGGAGTCTTTATCTTTTGGGGAAGGGGCAGCTCTACATCTAATTTCAGCAGGAAGAAGCTTTGGAGAAAAAGACCTTCACCCCTTACCCCAAGATTTTGAGCCCCATTTGTTCAAGGGGGGAATGGTGACATTGTTTTATATGCTTATCTTATGTTATCCCTGTTATATTATTGTGTAAAATTCTGTTGACATCAGTTATCCCAGAATTCCCATTGCCCTATGTAATGGACAAGAAAGATCTTGGGGCCGAATGTACTAGCAATTTAGATTTGAAGATCTTTCCCACCCATTAATAGGCCATGTGACTTGCTTATGTCATAGGAAGCCTAAGTCACATATGGTAGGAGGAGCTTCCTGACAGGAAAAGGAAGTTACGTCAGGAAATGGGGAGGGAGGGAGAGAGAGAGAGAGAGAGAGCGCCAGCAGTTATGGCTGCTAATGGCTGCCATCATGATAGAGATGAACAGGCTTAGCTGTACTGTGAGTTTGTATTTGGGCAAGACCCCAGTAAGAGGTCAGAGAGGTTTTGAGATATTGAGGCTCCATATTGTGATACTGTGTACTGTATGTTTTACTACTCTGATAGACTGGATAAATGGCTTGTGAGATATGGTTATCTGGTGTCTGAATAAATGGTTTACTTCTTCTACCCTGTGTGTGGAGAGTCTTGTATACTTTGTGATATAGAACTACATAAGCATTTTGACGATTGTCATCTACATTGTTATCATTGCCTTACTGATACAGGAAGCCAGTAGGCAGAAATGAGGAGGGAGAGCATTCCCTGCATGAAAATTCCCAGAGTTAGGAAGGAAATGGAGTGTCTTGTTGAAGTAACATCAAGGGAGTCAATGTCACTGAATGGAAAAGCCCAGAGGTAAGGGTTGTAAGGTGTAAGAAGACTAGAAAGGTGGGAGAACAGATTGTGAAAGTCTTTGAATGCCAAACAAAAGACTACATTTGATGCTGGATATGATAGGGAGCCACTGGACTTTACTGAGTAGGGAGATGACATGGTCAGACTTGAACTTTAGGAAGATCACTCTGACTGCTAAGTGGAGGATGGAATGTAGTAGGGAGAGAATTGCAGGAGACAGAGACCCACCAATAGGCTACTGCAACAGTCCAGGCATGAAGGGATGAGAGCCTGAACCAGGGTGGTGGCAGTGTCAAAGGAGAGAAGGGAGTCTATGTGAGAGATACTATAAAGGTAAATTTGACAAGCTTTGTCAATTGATCGGATAAAATGGGTGTTAGTGAGGATTTGAGGATGAGGCATAAGTTTTGATCCCTTCAACCAAAAGCCAGTTTGTTCTTTCAAAATCAAACAGGAAGCAAGGTGAATATAAAGAGAAGACAGCAGTGCAAAACCCCTATACCATATTAGCTATTCATGGACCTGTAAGGTACCTCTCTCTACCCTCCCCTCCTTCGCCTCTCTGGCACCTACATAAGCCAGTAGGACAGGAAAATGTGAGCAAGAAACACAGAAAAAAATATGATCCCATATAATCTGGGACATCTGATAAATGGGTGTTGCCAATCACTCTGAAATGTCAGGCCTTTGACATTTGACCACAAAATAAAGAGGTTGGTGACTTTGGGAGGCAATCAGAAAAAAGCTGCACTTAAGGGGCTTTACACATCTAAGAATTATAACAGGTTAAAAGACTATAGTGCCTACCATTTTATACCTCAGACCAGGATGAACACATGACAAACACCATTTAAGCATCCTTAACACAATCATTTGCTAGCGCACAAACCAGAAACCAAAAACTGTCCCCTTTATACCTTGTTCGTGATGAATCCATGTCCAGCACTAACTTTGCTAAATGCTTCCTCTGCTTTTGAATATTTGGGATTTCCACCTGCAATAATAAGAAATAATAGTATTGGTTTTGATTTACTCTTTGTCTTTGTTACAACAGAGGGTTCAGTGGAGATTGGGTGAAGTTTGGAGCATATTGGGAAACAGTTGCAATGTAAAAATAAAAGGCATCCAAAAAAAACTTTTAAAAAGGTTGATAGTGAAAACAAAATCCAGGTGACTCCAATGTATGCGAATCTGTGAGGTTTATCACTATGGGTTTGCTAAAGGAACTTCACTGGCTTGCCAGAATAAAATTCCATATGGATCCTTTTATTTAGTTAGGCCTAGTCTGTCTTTTCTGACTACAATTTGACAGTGCAGCTTTACCTCCAGAGGAAAAGAGAGGATGAGGTGGTAGGCAGACCCAAAATAGAGGCATAATTCAAAATGAATCACTAAGAAGAGAAGAAAATAAGTCTCACACATATTTGCATTGAACAGGATGAAGATCCATTGATTTTACTGAAAAATAGTTTTTAAAGTAAAACATACATTTCTCTAAAGATGAATGGACCCTTTTTTATGCTTAAGAAACTAATACAGTTATTCTTTTTTGTTGTGGAGGACTTTTCATTTTTTTCCTTTTAGAGAAACTCTAAAATTATCATTTTAATGCAAGTCATTCTTGTTTGTTATATGGGCTATCTTATTAATTTTTTCCTTTTAGAACAATTTAAAAATGATCATTCTTCTGCAATAGGATTTTGTTTCTAGGCCCAGCAGACATGGAATAGGGTGAGAATCAGAAAGTAAAATGTACTTAAAAATAGAAAAAAATCATCATTCATATAAGGAAATAATATGAATAAATTTCAGCATTAAAAAATTTAACACCAACCCTAAGGAAACCAGGAAAACACATTTTCATTTCAATAACCAAAGCTGATATGAGTGACTTACACAGTGTAACATTCATTTATAGCTGAAAAGCAATGGAAACACTACAATTAGAGATGATAATCCAAGATAAGCAAAATCCTAAAGATTCGAAAACCAAAGAAGCAAGAAAAGAATGGACCACATATTTATCTTTTCAAAAATATCTAAGATAATGTTAGAAAATATCTAAGGCAATAGCCACTAAATACAAAGGATTCATTATCAGGTATGACCTGGATATCAAGAATAAGACACTGGCAATGTACTTTGGGTTCACTTAGTACCATGATCTAAGACCAAATACCCTTTCAGCTATCTGAAAAGCATATGTGCTATTTCATCTCTGGGTGAGGAATTCCCACTAATTACACTAAATACATTTTCTTCATTTTCAGGCATACAAATAAATATTTACTCAATTACTTGCACCAGACAAATAACCAGGTTGTAGAGAGAGGCTGAAAGTGGGGTGGGGAGGAATGAGGGGTTATACAGAGAGGAAGAGTAAACTATGATTTGTTTTTAAAGGTTTAAGGCCATGATTGTTCCTCCTTCTCTCCTCTCTCCTTTCTCTTCCTCTCCCTTCTCCTTTTCTTTCCTCTTCCCTTCCCTTCTTTTCCCTTTCCATTCCTTTCCTTTTCATTTCCTTTCTTCTCCTCTTTCACTTTCCTCCCTTCCTTCTCCTTCCCCTTTCTTTCCTTCCTTTCTTCCCTACCTTTCCCTTTCTTATAAGGTAGTAGTAGTTGGGACATAGGGAAATAGAGAAGATCTATACTGATAGTAAAGTCCCTAAGTGGGAGAGTTAAAGCTTTAGCAAACTGAAGAGAAGACAAATAATTTGCCTATCTATCAGGTAAGGCTTCAAGGCTTCTGTTTAGTAGACACTGATCTACTTGCTGATCTATTAATCATCATTTCATATTCTAAAGTCTGGCATGCCATCCTTCTATTTTGAACTGTTCTTAATTTTTGGAGCTATTAAAGACTGTATTTCCCTCTCCCTGAAGTGGCATCTAGAATCCATTCTAATGAAGTCCTCTGCCAGTCATATTATTAAATCAGTTTGACAAACATGTATTAAGTCTGTGTTGGTGCTGGGGAAGATCCAAAATTCAGATAATTCCTACACTCATGGAGCTCCCAGGCTAATAACTGTAATCTTCTATATTTACTTGATAATTCAAATAGTCTTGTAGACATAAGAATTGGAACTCTAAGCCAACCCCCAAGTCTTAAATAAATCTAACCTGGAGTCATCTCTTCCTTGTGGCAGAATCCAGATGACTCTTTTAATTTTCTTATATTTTTGTTTTATTTTTTTGGAGGGGTTTTTTAATTTATTTTTTCCCCTTTTAATTTGCAAAGGTTCCAGTATGTCCCTCAGTGTTGCTGTCAGCATGAGTACATGGCCAATAGATTTCCATATATAGTAATGTTCCAGTAAGTGACCATCCTAATGACACACCTTCTGTGCCCATGACTGCCATATAGCAAGTGACTGACCCCTCCCAAAGGGAGGAGTGAAAGCTGCTTGACTCCCTCCAGCATTGCATCATATACGTAATGATCATCTACATAAATTTTATATTTACAATAATTTCCCTTTTATATATCAGGTAAATATTTGTAAGAATTATACTTACACAAATGAAATTACTACAATAAGTATTAATTTTTTTCAAGTTTCATTCCCTGAATAAAAACTATTTATCACTGTTAAAAAATAAAGTTTGGCAAGGTAAATCATAGATGAAAAATATAATCATTTTCCTGTAGTACTGGTGTCAGGAGGCAAGCCATAAAGATGGAAGGGGAAGGGAGGATACTTCTGAAGCAGAGGGTCTCAGATGCAAGCCTATTGCACTCCCATTCATATGTACTGTATCCATTCACTCCCTATTCCTTACCTCTGCCAGTACAAACAATGGCTCAATCACATCCCTCTCCACTTGTAATTCAAAATGGATAAGCTCCTGGGCTAGTTTGTCCTCTGTTTCACCACATAGTTTCAGCATCTTCCTGCCAAAAAACCACAATAACAATAGGGTTAACAGACAGGGACACTCATTACCTTAGCTGCATAAATCTTCATTGAAATGAATAACCAAAAAACTGTTTCCTTTTTCTGGAGATCACACTTCCTAATTCACTCTTTCCCTTTCACTTCTAGAATCAAACCAAATCAACCCATATTGGGGATGGGGGAGAGTGAAGCCTACTATGTGACTGGAATCAAGGAAGCAGAGACAGATGCCCTCTGAATACACATGCCCGAAACAGCCATATTCCTCTTTCTGCCTGTATATAAAAGAGGAGAGCTCTCTAGACATGTGCTCTTCCACCTCAAGTTGTAGAACAAAAAACTCTTTTGTTGAGGCTAAGAAAACCAAGCAGATTAGGGCCAACAAGTAAGATACATGATGGCCTGGCTCCAACACTTGTTAGTTGCGTAACCACAAGCAAATCAAGCACTCTAAGCTTCAGTGTCCATTTCTGTGTAGTGGGGATACTAATTCTATCACTTATACCTTTATGGAATTGTGAGGTATATACCTTTACGGGGTTGTGAGAAAAATACTCTGTAAATTTTAAGGTATTTTTAGAAATGTGAATTAATATTTTAAAATGGTAAATGAACTTGAAAATGGTTCTCCAAACAGGATTTATTTTATTCTATTTTACTAATTCCAGTGATTTCTAAGTGAAAGAGTATATCTCCAAAGAAGATTTCAGACTTCCACTAAGTAACCTATGGAGGTGATAAATAATTAGTAGTCAAACAGATTTAGAAATTTATATTTAATGCAAATCTCCCTTGCTGCCTCAATATAGGTTTTGCTTCATTCAATTTAAAAAATTCACAAGATGCAAAGTTAAAAGAAATATATGATTTTTAATATATGTAGACCTTAGAACTAAAGCTTATATAATCTTTTAAAGTTCAACCATACCATAAATTCAAGTTCTTCTATATTAGAAACACACTTGAATAGTTAACTACCCTTTTTTGTACCCAAGGTTTTTCTGTTTATATTAAGAGTTGATTAAATAGTATAATGAAACCCATTATCTGGATTGGGATTAGTCAAATCATTTCTTCCCCCTCCACCTTCCACCCCGCAACCCTGGTGAATTTAAGCTCTGTAAGAGCAGGGGCTGGTTCTTTGTTTTTTTTTTGTCTTTATATTCCCTAGCGCCTTAAAAATAACAGTCACTTAATATGGCTTGTTGAATTGCATAGCCTACAAGTATATCCTATATCTATAGAAAATGTTCGTTTGCCAGGTAATAGACAGCCTCTTCCACAGTCCAGAATTCAAATGGGAAACATTCACTTTAGTTACCTCCTTCCCTCAAAAGTTCTCAAGTTTTACTTTTGAGGGAGCTGCTCAAGGCATTTTGCTATGCTATGGTTAAGTTCAAGGACATGAGAAATACCATTGCCAGAACATGCTTAATACGATTTCAGGACTTCTCTATTGATTTGGCATGGACTTGAGTATAATGTCACCTTACCCAAGGAGTGTTTCATCCCCCAAGATGGCTGATCCTTCCATTAAGCACTGAGCCAGCGCCGTCAAAGGTAACTTTTTCTGAAAGATAAACAAAAGTTTGGTGTGAGAAGGATTCCCAAAGCTGTAATCAATACAGCAAAAGAGCAAGATCTCAAAAACCACCCAGAAGTTTCTATTATTGATGGAGAAACAACTCCATACTGAAACAAGAAGGTTAAATGTGCAATAATCATCATTATAAAGATAATGTATTGGGTCAGAAAATTAAAGCAGTAATATCACCACCCTGCCACCTCCCCTACAAAACTCAAAGTGAATCAATCACCCTGAAATATACATAAAGCTTAACATTGTATTTCAGAGGAAAAAGCAGAGAAAAAGAGGGTACGTGAAAAAGCCAAGAAACATAAAGGTGATGGGGATGCACACAGACAAAGGCAAATTTCTAAAAAACAAGTAAGTAAATTGCCCCTCCTGTATGTTAGGTAAGTGCTATTGAATGCCCTTATGAAAAGTGAGTTGATGAAAAAGCCAAGATTTGAGAAGGAACTGTTTTGCAACCCCAGATTTTCCTTTATTCCTCGGAAAATGTCTGTGGAGTAGGAAGAGCTATAAAAGAGGTTACCAACTACCATGGGTTTTCTCCATCGATAGGTCAACTGTGATAATACAGCAAGCATCTGTTGTCAAAAGGTTTGTTGTCAAAAGGTCACCTTTTAGTGAAGCAGATAGAGAGGGGGCCTAGTGTCAGAAAGGCCTTAGTCTCAGACATGTATCAGCTGTGTGTTATGCTAGGCACCTCACGCAACCTCTGTCTGGCTCAACTTCCTCAATGAAAAAGTGGAGATGACAACAGCATTTACCTCAGATGGTGTTATGAGGATCAAATAAGATAATATTTGTAAAGTACTTGACAGAGGACCTTAGCACATAATAGGCACTTACTTCTTCCCTTCCCCCCTTCACCTGAGCTCCTTCCTGTGAATTAGCCTAAGGAAATTAGCACTCTTCCTATACTACTCCTTCTACATATTTACTGACTAAACAATGGTACGCAACAAGTAACGATCACTACCTTTTTATACTCACAAGGATAAAGGTACAAGTTATACACTGATAGGCAACTACTGGTCCCTTGAAATCACAAGATCATCATTCTTATAGTTTTCAAAGTTGTTTGTTTTACAGCATCATTGCTGTTGTATAAACTGTCCACCTGGTTCTGCTCATTTGATTCATCAGTTTATAAGGTTCTTCAAAATTGTTCAGCTTTATAATACTGAAATTATAGTACAAATTGTTGTTATGGTTCAGCTTCATTTACTCTGCATCAGTGCATATGTCTATCTATGTCCTTTTACAATAATCTATTTCCTCCTTTCTTACACCACAATAATATTCCACCATATTAATATACCACAGTTTATTCAGTCATTCCTCAACTGACATGCATCCCTTTAGGTTTCAACTTTCTGTCACCTCAAATAGAGGGATTATCAACACTTTTGTATACATATAAAGGCTTTTCTTCTTTATTTCTGATGTTGAACCATTTGACAGTGTCATGGTCTTTGGTGGCAAGAACTTTCTTTTTCAGGCCTTAGCAGTGATGGCTACTGAGGAGGCAGGGGCTGTAGCATTTGCAGAGATAGTTGACAGATAACACATGCCCAAGTGTTTCCCTTCCAGATAATGACTGGCAGCAGGACTAGTGGTTTGGGGAACACTGTTATTACAGGGTTACCTGCTGTAGCAACAATCTTGCTAGCAGCTGTTGTGGGGGTGAAAGACCAACACAAGCCCAACAACAAGAGCTGCCAGCACAGGTTCTTTTGATCTGCTTTACTAAGGAAAGTAATGTGAAGGCGTTAACAATCTTACTTTAACTCAACATACAAATATCATTCACTTAGTTCAGGAGGAAAAGCCAGCACCCTGAACTTCAGAGCAAACACAAACAAATTACAAACATGTATTATAAACAGACCAAATACAAATCACAGTTACCAGGAAAGCATCAACATCTGGGTTGACAGCTCTTAACAACAGCTGGCCCAGAGTCATGTGCCAGTCTTCCAGTGGTTAAGAGCTCCAAAAGTAAAAGGCCAACCTTGGATCTTATATACCCACGTCAGGGCCCAAAGGGTTCACATATGATCAGCAAAACAGTGCGAACCTGGGGTTTAACACCTAGTTAGAAAAAGAGTGTGGGCCTGCAGCTTTGCACCTAGTAAGGCTTAACCAAAGGCATTTGATTACTTTAGCATTTCTAAAAGAGAAAACAGAAAAAAAGGCCAACCTTAATTATCAATACACCTGCCTACTGGTGACAGTTGGTCAGCAGTTGGGGTTGACAGTGGCAGAGATGTTGTTTGCTAGTGGCCCCTATTCCATGAGAGTTACTAACCCTGATGATAGCTATAGGGACCAAGCTAGAAACAGGAGTGGTAGTCTGGGAAGCAGTAAAATTCCTGGAGCTCTCGGACCCTGGATCCAAGAGGAGGTGGTAGTTGAGATGGTAGTGGTGCTGGTTTGACTTACCTCCTGTCTCTCCTTTAAGACTCCTTGTTGCAAATGAAAGACATGTCTCAAATTCAATGGGTATAAAAGAAAAGCCCAACTTATTCCTAGAAAATAGGTCACTTTCTAATCATTTGTCAGCTCCCTCTTTTTCTTATCTACTTGTCCCTTCCTTTCCCTTCTTTTTTCTCCCTCTTTCTTTTCCTCTCTCCCTTAAATGAAATTGAAACATATTGTTTGAACACACAATATATTTGTTAAATGAACTTTTGTTTTTCTCAGTTCTTAGTTTTCTTAGTTCTTAGCAAACAGGTTTAATGTTTTCTATTTCTCTGTTGACAAAATAACCTTAAATTTTGTTATTCTTGCTTTCTCAATGGGGGAAGTAGGTAGGAATGAGAAAAACATTTGTTTTTTGGAAAAATAACAAAATTTAACTTAAAAAATAAATCTGTAAAGGTAGGTTACAACTAGTTCTTGGATAGCTGAGCAGTCTGTGTTTTATTCCTATATTTTAGATATGCATTTAATTGTATTTATGGCAATAAAGAGACTGAAGTTTAGTTATTTGACTAGTTAATCTTTTGGTTGTTTTCTCATTACTAATTCTTTTACCAAACCTGGTTTGTTAAAATATATAAATTTTTATCAGGTTAGAGGTTATAGGATTATATCATTATAGGATTATATATATCATTATAGGATATATATCATTATAGGATATATATCATTATAGGATTATGAATGATAGTGTTAAAATAATGTTGATAATTTTTTTCTTTCTGAAAATCTATGAAAACGCTTCATAAAGGTTTTAAAAAATCCTAAAACTAAAGAAGAGAAGTCCTCGATCAACTTGTATCTGTGTAGCTCAAAAAAAAGCCTTCTATCTCCTGACATGAAATGTTTATTTTTGGAATTTTTATTTTCAGTTCCAAATTTTCTTCCTCCCTCTAGCCCCTCCCTGCTCAATCAAGAAGGCAAGAAATACAATACCCATTACACACGCAAAACATTTCTACATTTTCTATATTGTGAAAAAAATCAAGAAAAATAAATGGAAAGATAATATGCTTAAACCTCAACACAGAGTTGATCAGTTTTCTCGCTGACGGCAAGAGATTTTTCATTTGCATTTTTCATTATGAATTCTTTGGAATTGCCATGAATCACTGTATTGATCAGAGTAGCTAAGTCTTTCTCAGTTGATTGGCCTGTTTTTTTCAGTTGATAGCTTTAGTCATGACATTTACTCACATTCTGGTCAGGCATAGATATACAGCAAACTACTAAAATACATGATACTTAATGGACCCAGAAGACTCAGTCATTGAAGAAACCATATAGATTTTCATAAAAACAAAAAAAATTCTCTTCCTATATAGGTATATACAGTGGTGGGATTCAAATACATTAACAATCAATTATCCACACAACCAAGCTGAGGCACCGCTGCAGCCACTGAAGTGGCGGGTGCAGGCCCCACCCCCACTAACAACTGATTCGTTGAACTCATCCTAAAATTAGCTACTGGCTTTATCGAACCATTGATATTTCAGATAAATACCCACCCAGCATAATAAGTTTATAAGTGTAAATGTAAGATTTATAAGGAAAATCTTGGGGCACAGTGGATAGAATGCCAGGCCTGGAGTCAGGAAGACTCATCTTTGTGAGTTCAAATCTGGCCTCAGATACTGAGTAGCTGTGTGACCCTGGGCAAGTCACTTAACCCTGTTTGCCTCAGTTTCCTCATCAGAAAGAAATGGCAAACCATTCCAGTATGTCTGCGAAGACAATCCCAAATGGAGTCAGGACAAGTCAGATGTGACTGAAAAACAACTGAACAACAACAAAGGAATCTACTCCTCAATAATCTAAATTGACTGTACCCTAGCATGATAACATTCAACTATTTCTCTCAATATTAACACATACCTCCCTTTAAATATTATGTATAAATGGAATCCTTAGACACAGGCCTGAGACAATCGTATGATAGCAACAACAGCAACTAAAGGTAGAACCTTGCACATGACATGGTCATACTTCTTTAAATATATGTTACTGCTGTTTTTTAAACTCTTCTCTCGTTACCTTTGTTGAGATAAAGAGCCAAGTAGTTACTGGTAAGGGAAAGGGAAGGTAGAAATTTCACGAGACTAGGGAACATGGGGATAAGAATAGAATGATAATCTTACAAAAATAGGGTAAATTTGGATTTTGTAAGAGACAAATTTATTTGGTTCTAAAAACATAAGAGTCTAATGATCTTCCTGAAATGAATCAGGAGCTTATTGACATAGCCTTAGAAGCTAAAATCCAACTTATTCTCAGAAAGAGGTCACTTACTGATCGTTTGTCAGCTTCTACCCCTTGTTGTCCTTGGAGACATGCAGTCAGCTTCTTGTGAGTGCTATGTGATACTTGTTTCACCAGCTCCAAACGCTTCTCCACCTATAAGCAAAAACATTTTTTTAAATGGGTAGCATCAGGTGAGTGAAGTTGGTGAGGTTAAAGGTCAGAAGTCAAATTCTCATAGTTGGGGATCTTCTTGGCTCTTATTTCTCCAGAGTGAAGGATCTACTGAGGCAAATGGAGGAAACACCTAAACTTAAAAGAAAAACAAGAGGAAGTGATTCCAGCTTCAGGTTTTATCACCATTACAACTTACTTCCCAACCACTCCTCCTTTAAAATAAATGTTATTGATGCCTTCTATTTTGATATCACAATCATTTCCTGATATAAAGTGTGGCTCCTATCTACACCTCCCAAATTGAATCCTCCCTTATAACAAAGAAAAATAGTTAAGTAAAAACACTGCATATAGTGACCATATCTGACCATATACTACTCTTTTGCCCCTCCCTTTTTGTATGATTTATCCCTTATTCTAAAACTACTTCAAATATTTATTTTAAAATTGTTTCTAAATAAGAGGAAGAGCACAGAAAAAATAATGAACTGGGAGTCAAATTGGGAATAAGACCCCTACACTTACTACTCATTAGGTATGTTGCAAGTCACTCCAACTCAGTTCATTAAACATTTATTAAATGCCAACAACGTGCAAGGTATTATACTAGGTATAAAAAAATAAATATCATCCTTGGCTTCACTGAGCTCACAGTCTAATAAGTAGGATATACAAATGACTATAATACAAAACCAGAATATTTTGAGTATATAAAATATGCACAAAGTATTATGCAAGAAAGAAAAAATCATTATTGAGAGAATCAATCAAATGAGTATTTGTCAAGGATCTACTATATGTCAATCACTGTGCTAGGTTCTAGAGATAAAAAGATAAAACTGAAACTAGCTTCAAGGAACTCCCATCCTTTCTTAGCAGGAGGAAAAACCGTATGCATATGTATTTTAAATATATACAAAGTATATATACAAAATATATACAAGGTTATTGGGTCTGGGAGTGCTAGCAGTTGGAGGCATCAAGAAAGGCTTTTTGATGAGGAGCACTTAAGCTAAGCTTTGAAATAAACTGAAGACAGAAAGGAGCCAGATTGTGGTGATCTTTAAATGCTAACCAAAGACTTTATATCTGATCCTGAAGGTAAAAGGGAACTCAGTGGAGTTTTCTGAGAAGAGTTGAGTGATATGATCATATCTACATATTAGGAAAATCAATTTAGCAGCTGAGTGCAATGACAATTTAGATTTGAAGATCTTTCCCACCCATTAATAGGCCATGTGACCTGCTTATGTAACAGGAAGCCTAAATCACATGTGGTGGGAGGAGCTTGCTGAGAGGAAAAGGAAAGTGTGTCACAGGAAGAGAGAGAGCAGTTAGAGCTGAGGGAAAGAGCAAACCTGTGCTGTGCTGTGAGTTGGTGGCAAGGCCCCAGCAGGGGAGCAGAAGGTTATTGGATGGCAAGGCTCCATGTTGTGATATCATGTTTTAAGTTCTTTGCTGTTATGATAAAGTTGGCTTACTGATTTTGGGAGTTGGTTGCTGCTGTGATAGATTGGACTTATTGGTTATGGGGTCTGGTCTTCTGGTGTCTGAATAAATGTTTTACTCCTTCTGTCTTCTACATGGAGAGTCTCTTATATTCTGTGATACAGAATTACATAGGCATATTCAAAATTATTGTCCATGTAGTGCTTATTGCCTTGCTAATACACTGAGTGTCAAGAAAGTTAATTTGAAGGTTATTGCTATAATCCAGGGGAGAAGTGATGAGCGTATGCACTAGGACAGTGGTTGTGTGAATATAGAGAAGGTGACTTAAAAGAGTGATGTTGTAGAGAAAAAAGTACCAGATTTGGCAATGGATTAGATATATGAGGTAACCCAAAAGAATAGTTAAGGATAACAATGAGATTATGAATCTAGGTGACTGGAAAGATGCCACTGATATCAACTGCCACTGATAGAAATTTGGAAATGAAGAAGAAAGGAGAATTTGTGGGAGAAAAAATGCCAATGCCTTTCCTATGAGATTATCTACAATTCATCATATATACATACATATATATATGCATGTGTGTATATGTATATGTATATGTGTATGTGTATGTACATGTATATGTGTATCTATGTATCTTGTTTGTACATAGTTTGCAGGTTGTGTTTCCCTAATCTCCCATCACAATTAGACTGTGAGCATCTTCTGTTTTTACCTTTGTATCCCTTAGCACAAGGCCTAAAACAGAGGTGGGGAACCTGCAGCCTCTAGGCCATATGTGGCCCTCTGGGTCCTCAAGAGCAGCCCTTTGAATTCAAACTTCACAGAACAAATCCCCTAAATAAAAGGATTCATTCTGTAAAGTTTAGATTCAGTCAAAGGGCCACACTTGAAGACCTAGAGGGCCACATGTGGCCTCAGGACTATAGGTTCCCCAGTCCTGGCTTAGAACACAGTAGATACTAATAAATGTTTGTTGACTTGACATAGATAAAGATCCAGCAAACAAGATACGAAAGAAGCAACTGACAAGGTAGGAGGAGAACCAAGGAAGGACATAATCACAAAAACCCAAGGAGAGAGTATCCAGGAAGAGAAAGTTATCAATAGTGTCAAATGGTACACAGAAGTCAAAAAAGATAAGGCTTGAGAATAGGCTATACGACTGGGCAATTAAGAGATCACTGGTAACTTAGAGAGCGCAATTTCAGAGAAATGATGAAGTTGTAAGCCAGACTGTAGAGGACTTATAAGATAGCGAGAGAAGAGAGGAAGTAGAAACAGTGATTAATCAGGTGATGGTTTTGTCAAGGCATCACTGAGAAGGGGAGGAAACATATAAAACATGCTGGCATGCAGAGTAAGATCAGTGTAGGCTCCTTAAAGGATGAGGGAGACATGGGGGTTTTTGTAACCAATAGGGAAGGAGTCAGTAGTCACCAGTAAGAGGACCAGTTTGGCTGAGACATCCTGCCCAGTCAGCTATCACCTAGCACAATAAGGCTCAGTGCTGCAGCAGAAGGATCTGTTCAACACAGAAACTATGTTCATCAAGGAACTTCTGTTGACATTTCTAATGACAGAAAGATAACACAGAACTTTATGGTTTCAGAGTTGTGAGTTACTCAGAGCATGTTTTCTTCTCACTCATATGTCCTTGAAGGATTTTTGTATTTTCATAGTTTCCCACCCAAATGCACCCCTGCTGAATACATTGGTGGGAAATTGTGACTCAGGTTTATATTTGAATTCTGAAGTATTTATTAATCCTGTATTTGCTTTAATATGAGTATCTATAATATTATTTCTTTTTCCTTACTGCTAAGTAAATGTCTATGTTTAAGATTTTAAAATGTCATCATGTAAGTGGTTGCTTTGTGAGTATATTAGTGGGAGACTGAAAGCTAAAATTTTGAGTAGGGGGGAGTGAATTGCTCCGTAAGAGAGTAGCATCTAAGGCTCTGAGAGAATCAAGGTTGTAACTTCATGCTGGTAGTCTTATTCTGGGACATGCTGGTATGAGGCTTGGTTGAGGTGAATGAGCCAGCCCAGAGAGTGATCTCTATACATTCTCTGTGACAGGTGTGGGGCATCATACTGTGGATGGAGATGCTCCACACACTCAGTCAAGAAGAACAAAACCTCTCTTAACAGTTAGAACTATCCAAAGAGGGAATAGGATACTTTAAAATATATTATAATTGTATAGTCCGAATGACCACTTTAGGGAGATGCTATAGAATTGGTTTTTGTTCAGGTATGGGTTGTCTTTTACAACCAACTTAACAACCAACTCCAAGTCTGTGATCACTAAGGTCCCCTTCAAACTTTAAGTCCTATGATCCTATGATTTCAAGTACAAAAATAACATTCTGTGTTGGTAATCAAAATGGGCTCCTTAGCACTTAGTTCAACAAGTGCCCTTGAAGAATTTGGCCTTTGTTTCCTTTGATTAATTCAGTGTCTTTGATTGAGTCTTACTAGGTGCTAAGCCCCAGGCCCAAACCCCTATTAGGTGTAAAACCTTAGTGGGTATGGATTGGCAACTACGGTGGGGCCCAAGATGGGGCTAACTCCAGGGAGGGCCTAGTTTACATGTCTGGGAGAGCAGAGGCTTTTAGACCACGTGGGTTTAAGTCCGCCTCTCTGTGATGATTCTAGGTCACGTGGGTGGGTCACATGTGTGACTCACCCCTGACACTGAAAAAGATATAAAAACCAGGGGTTGGCTGTTTGTTCTTGGGAGCTCATTCCCGCAGCAGTGGTGGTGAGTGTGACTCTGGGCCAGCCCTTGTTCTGAGCTCCTGGGCTGAACCTAGATGTTGGTAACTATGAATCTGTATTGGGTATGTCTGTTGATGTTTGTACTTTGTTTGTATTTTGTTTTGAAGTTCAGGGTGCTGGTTTTTTCCCCTGAACTAAGTGAATGCTGTCTGTATGCTGGATTAAAGTAAACTTGTTAACCTCTTTAACCTTGCTTTCCTTATTAAAGCAGATCAAAAGAACCTGTGCTTTCCCAGCATACTGGCAGCTTTCTGGGTGCTGGCTGTGGGTGGATCTTACACCCCCACAGAAGCTGCTAGCCGGATTGTGGAAACACATGCTCAAGTCACTAAATCCCACCGATAGCTCATTTATAAAGGCCACAGATACCTCATTTATAAAATAAAGATAATAATACTCTATCTATCTGAAGGCAGAGTACTGGAACAGATGATCTTAAAGTCCTTTCTAGCTTAAAGGTATATATAACCAAGTAATTCAGAAATAATGATAATAATGATTAACCTTATATAATAGTCCTATGGGTAATATTTGAGAAGGAGTTCAGTGGTGAGGGGGAAGGATAGAGATGTTGAATAATGTTAAATTAAGGTAGTTAACCAAAAAATTACCTTACCTGAAGAAGGTCTTCATTTAGAACTTCAGTCTTTTCTGCCCTAGAGAGAGAGAGAGAGAGAGAGAGAGAGAGAGAGAGAGAGAGAGAGAGAGAAGTATCAGTTGAGAAATTAAAACCATGTCATTTATATTCCCCAGATTAGAAATAAGGAAACAGCAGCTACGAGAAGAAATTTCTGACTTTAAGAGAACAAAGCAGTACTCTAACTTCAAGACTACTGTGCCCCTTCCAGCTGAATGTTAAGCATTCAAAACTGCTGGACAGAGAATTCCCACACTGGAGGATCACACTTAGAAGATGCTCAAAGAGCATAAAGTCAAGGCCTGACCAACTGCAGTGACAACAAAGGAAGAAATGCAGCTTATTCAATATATCAAAAACATGTGATTCCATTAGTGGTAGAACTTCCTCCACCAAGAAATTCATTTTTGCAGTCTTTGAAGACTGGCTGAGACTCAGAGAGAATAAGTGACTTGTCAGACTACTATTAAGATTTCAGGGGAGATTTTGCTCTAAAGACTTCTGATTCTAATTCATATAACTATCAAGTACAACACAACATCTTTCTTTTTGAAATCTAGTTATATTCTTTTAAAATCCATTTCTTTTCTTCTCTATTTTTAATAGTGCTTTATTTTTCCAATTACATGTAAAAGATGATTTTCAACATTCATTTTTATAAAATTCTGAGTTTCAGATTTTCTCCCTCCCTCCTACTGGTCACTCTGGGGCATAAAAGAGAATTCACAAGGAGTCTGTGTCCCTCAGATGTGGCAGATGTACCTACTGCCTGTGAAAATCACTATCGTTGGCCGACTAGACATATTTCTGTATGTAGATAGAGAGAGGTTAATTCTACCTAAATCAGAGTGCTGTATAGTTGCTGCATAACCTTGGCATGCAATAGCTAAGTAAAATTCCTTTTGTTAACTGTTAAACAGTCTATGAATCCCATCTCATTCTAATCTTGAATCAGAATCACCAGATTGATTCAAGTCAAGTCTGAAGTCTACATGCTTTCTCAATCTGTAGAATTCTTGATCATGTCTATTTCAATATACTGGAAGCCTTATGCCAAGTCATTTGACATTTCAGGCTAACACTCAAGAGTATCACTCAAGCTATAATTTTTATTATTCAATTCTGAATTAAGGTATAAAAGTATTGTCAAATTTTCAGATAAGACAAAGCTGAGAAGGATAGTTAATAACAGATGTGTCAGAATCCATGAAGATTTAAGAGAAGTGTGGTGTAGGGAATAGACTGTTAGATTAGGGATCAGGAAGACCCAGGTTCAAACACCATCTTGATGTTAACTACTTGTATGACATAGGACAAGTCATTTAACCCCCGTGAACCTCAATTCCTTCATCTGTAAAATTGAGAGGGGGTAATAACACCTTCAGCACCTATCTTACGGAGTTGTTGTGAAGGGCAAATGAGGTAACATAGGAAAAATACTTTGAAAGCTTTAAAGCACTATATAAATGCTATTATAATTTTATTCTTCTCATTATTATATTTGATGAAACTTTGAAATGGTCTTGTAACATTGTTACCCTGCTATTGTTTTATGGTTAGTACTCATCAAACTAATGAGTTATTGAATAAAAAGTTTTTAATTAAAAGAAAATATTGGGCTGCAAGCCTTTCTGAAGCTTTTCTTTTTTTTTCATACACATCTTTGATAAAACTCCCAATATACAGGAAAATAGGGACGTTATATACTTCATATTCCAACGTTTTTAATTGATTTTATCAGATATATGTATTTTGAGGTTTTTATTTCAAATTATTAGGAGATTGTGAGTATTCAGTACAGCAAAACCTATTAAAACATTTTTCTTAAATTTTAATGGGTCATTGATTTGCCCAGATGATTGTGGGAAATAGTTATTATTTATAATTTTTATTAAAATTATTATTTTTTTACAAAACTGATTCAGGTATGTACTTTAAAAATAAGATTTTTTTTATCAAAGCAACATTTTAAAAGATTTGTTTCCCCACTTTCCTGCTTTTCTTTTAATTTTCACTGCACTGTTTGCACAATATTTTTAAAATTTTATGTAATAAAAATTATCCACTTTACCTCTGGTTGAATGTCTCTGTCTTCTGACTGGTCATGAACTCTTCCCCTATCCATAGATTTGACAGGTACAATTTCTTCCACTCTCCATTAATTTGTTTATGTCATTTGTTTATATCACATCATGTACTCATTTTGAAATTATCTTGGCATGTGGCGTGAAATGTCACTCTATGCCCAGGTCCTGACAGACTCCTTTCTAATTTCCTCAGCAGTTTTTTTTTGGCCAAATACTGAGTTCTTGAACCAAAAGCTTGTACCTTTGGGTTTATCAAATAATAAAATACTATGGCTGTGTGTGTGTGTGTGTGTGTGTGTGTGTGTGTGTGTAGCACCTAATATATTCCATTGATCAAACACTTTACCTAGTACAAAGTTGTTTTGCTGATTATAGCTTTATATCATAGCTTGAGACCTCATACTGCTAAGACCCCTTCCTTCACTTTTTTTTTCATTGATTGCCTTGATATTCTTGACCTTTTGTTACTCCAGATGAATTTTGATGTTTTTTCAAGCTCTGATAAATAAATTTAGGTAATGTCATTTTTATTATATTGGCTTGGCTTATCCATGAGTAATTGATATTTCTCCAATTATTTAGATCTCTTCTTTAATGTGTTATGTAAAAATGTTTTTATAATTGTGTTCATCTAGTTCTGCTGTATGCCTTGGCAGGTAAACACTTAAGTATTTTATACTGTCTGTAATAATTTTAAATGGAATTTCTCTTTCTATCACTTCCTGTGGATTATACTGGTAATACATACAAATGCTCATGGTTTATGTGTGTTTATTTTACATCCTGCAATTTTCCTTAAGTTTATTGTTTTGCTTAGTCTTTTGGTTGACTATAGGTTCTCTAAGAATAATATTATATCATTTGCAACAACTGATGGTTTGGTTTCCTCATTGCCCATTTTTATACCTTTGATTTCTTTTTCTTGTTTTATTGCTATAGCTAACACTTCCAGTTTGATATTTAATAATAATAATTATAATGGACATCCTGATATACCTCTGATCTTACTGGAAGAAAGGAACTTAATGGAATGGAATTCCCATTCCATATTATGCTTACGCTTGGTATATAATTTAAAATTTCTACATTACTATTCATGAGAGAAATTGGTCTTTAGTTTTCTTTCTTTTTGGCTCTCCCTGGATCCAAGACCACACTTTTTTTTTGTCAAAGAAATGTCCTTCTTCACATTTTTTTTAGTTTATGCAGCTTTGGAATTAATTATTCTTTACATGTTTGGTAGAATACACTTGTCAGGGGACTTCTAGGAGCCAAGTTGGTGGAGTAAGCAGTGAATTGCTATCACTCTCTCATATTGACCTCTGAACAACCAGAAAATAGTGTCCCAGGAAAAATCCTGGAACAGAGGAGCCAGTGGAAAGATAGAACAGAGCAGTCTTTTAACCCAAGAAACCTAGAGGATCAGCAAGAAAGGCTTGTCTCACTCGAGTAAAAGGGGAATACATTCCAGGACAGGAAGTGTCCCAGCAAGCCACCAACAAGCCCCACCTCAGCAAACCGGACAGATATCATGAGCCCCAGTATAGGGAGCCAACACCAAGACCCGCAAGTGTTTTAGCATAGCAAGGGTAACAGACAGACTCCAGGTGAGACAATGTGCTTTAGTTGTTGGGGGTGGGGAAGGAGAGGTAGGGCAGGCATTTGCCAGTGGCTCAGTCTCCCCATATTTCAGTGCAGCCGAGGGCAGGAAGGTACTCTCAAGGGGCTGGATCACTCCATGATTCAATACAGCCTCAGTCAGGGCTGTAGCTGGACCTCTCATTCTACAATAAAGCCCATGGCAGGCAGGTATCCTTCAGCAGCTGGACTTCCCTGTGCTCTGGAATGGTCCTGGGTGGGCAAGCACCTTCCAGTGGCCAGACCTCCACTTGCTTTAGTGTAGGTTTAGAGAAATGCAGAAAAACCCCACCTGGCCTCAGCACATACCAGACACCACCACTATGACCCCCAACTCAGTGCCATGTAAATTGCCAGACCCCTACAGCCTCCAGCTGCCAACAGCTGTGGCCCTAGCACACAAAACCAGTGACCAGGCCTCTGGCCCCCAGCGCAAGAAGCTTTTCCATTTAGCCAATTCTACTTATTAAAGAGTTCTTCTCTTCCGTGAATCAATACGCCTACAGGTGAAACTTCAAAGGGGAACATGAATTGGTCACAAGCCCAAAAAGCAATCTTGGGAGAGCTCAAGAAGGATTTTAAAAGTCAAATAAGAGAAGTAGAAGAACACCTGGGAAAAGAATTGAGAGGTATGCAAAAGGGAGTCAACAGATTAGAAAAGGAAAGACGAAAATTGACTGTAGAAAACAATTCTTCAAAAAAATAAAATTGCCCAAATGGAAAAAAAATCCACTGAAGAAAACAACTCCTTAAAAAGAAGAAGTGCCCAAATGGAAAAGGAGGTACAAAAGCCAACTGAAGAAAACAATTCCTTAGAAATTAGAATTGGGCAAATGGAGGCTAATGACTCTATGCGACATCAAGAATCAATCAAACAAAATCAAAAGAATTAAAAAATTGAAGAAAATGTAAAACACCTCATTGGAAAAACAACTGAGCTGAAAAATAGATCTAGGAGAGATAATTTAAGAATTATTGGTCTACCTGAAAGTCATGATAAAAAAAAAAAGAGCCTGGACAGCATCTTTTGAGAAATTATCAAGGAAAACTTCCCTGATGTCCTAAAGCAGGAGGTAAAATAGTCATTAAAAGGATCCATCAATCATCTGCTTAAAGAAATCCTAAAATGTAAACTCTGAGGAAAATTGTAGCCAAATTCCAGAATTATTAGGCCAACTAGAAAATATTGCAATTTAAATATTGTGGAACCATGGTTAGGATTTCACAGGACCTAGCAGTCCTACAATGAAGGATCAGAGGGTTTGGAATGATATTCTGGAAGGTAAAGAAACTTGGATTACAACCAAAAATCAACTACCCAGCAAAACTGAATATAATCTTTCAGGGGAGGAGATGGACATTCAATGAAATAGGGGTCTTTCTTTTTTCATGTTGGTAATATTTTATTTTTTAAATTAATTAATTTATTTTTAGATTTCAATATTCAATTTTCTAAGATTTTGATTTTTAAAATTTCCTCTCATCCTTCCCTCCCCAATGCCCAAGATGGCATGCAATTCACATTAGTCACGCTGTGAAAGAAGAATCAGAAGAAAAGGGAAAACCAGGAGAAAGAAAAAAGAGACCTAAAAACAGTATGTTTCCATCTGTATTCAGACTTTCTCTAGACGGGAATAGCATTTTTCATCATGAGTCTTTTGGAATTGTTGTAGATCATTGTATTGCTGAGAAGAGCTAAGTCTGCCAAAGGAGGTCATCACAGAATGTTGCTGTTAGTGTGTACAATGATCTCCTGGTTCTGTTCACTTCACTCAGCATCAGTTCATAAAAGTCTTTCGAAGTTTTTCTGAAGTCATCTTGCTCATCATTTCTTGTAGCACAATAGTATTCCATTATATTCATATACTACAACTTGTTCAGCCATTCCCCCAATTGATGGGCATGCTCTCAATTTCCAATTCTTGGCCACCACAAAAAGAGGAACTATAAATATTTTTGTACATGTGGGTCTTTTCCCCTTTTTTATGCTCTCTTTGGTATACAGAGCTAGTAGTGGTATTGCTGGATCAAAGGATATGTACAGTTTTATAGCCCTTTGGATAGAGATCCAAACCGCTCTCCAGAAAGGCTGGATCAGTTTACAACTCCATCAACAATGAATTAGTGTTCCAATTTCTCCACATCTTCTCCAACATTTATCATTTTCCCGTTTTTTCATGTTAGCCAATCTGATAGGTGTCATGTGGTACCTCAGAGCTGTGGCATTTCTCTAACCAATAGTGATTCAGATGTACACAAACACAGACACATTACTTCTGGGCTGATTAACTTTGACAGACCCAGCTCTTCTCAACAATGCAAGGTTCTAAGACAACTCCAAAAGTCTCATGATGGAAAAGGCTATCCACATCCAGAGAAAGAATTACAGAATCTAAAGGCAGATTGAAGCACACTATTTGCTCTCTTTTTTAAAATTTTATTTTATTTTATTTTAGTTTTGGTTTTGTTACATCTTTCTCATGGTTCATTTCATTGGTTACAATTATTTACAATTTGATTACTGGAAAAGAAGTTTAATGTGAAGGTATATGTAGAACCTATATCAGATTACATTCCATCTTTGTGGGGAGGTGGGAGGAGAGGGAGGGGGACAAAATTTGAAACTGAAAAACTTGTGGAACTGAGTGTTGTAAACTAAAAAAAAAATAATTCATAAAAAAGAAGAAAAAATAGTGATTAAGTGCATTTTTTCATATCACTATAGGTAGATTTAATTTCTTCATCTGAAAACTGCCTATTCATAACCCTTTACCATTTATCAATTAGGGAATGATTTGTATTCCTAAAAATTTGACTCCATTCTCTATATATTTTAGAAACGAGGCCTTTATCAGAGAATGGCTGTAAAAATTGTTTCCCAGATTTCTGCTTCCCTTCTAATCTTGGTTGCATTAGCTTTGGCAAAAACTTTTTTCTTGGCCTTTCTATATGGAAAATTGAAAAAATAGAAAGACAAATCATGAAAATAAGATGATTTGGTATTGGAGTTCTTTTATGAAACCTATGGGCCCAGTTTAATTCTGGCACGATATAGAATTTGGGATATCACCTGTATGCTTGAAAACCTCTAGAGTTTTTTTGACAAGGAGCCAGCTTTCTCTTTGTCCTTCAGGCCCTTTTGCATTGCCTTACTCTGGTTTTTATATGAAGTTTTTGAGGTACTTATTTTTTATTTATTTTTAATTTTTACAGCACTCCACAAATTTTTGAGTTCTAAATTTTCTCCCCCTCTACCACCTCCCCGTTAACCCCCAAGACAGCATGTAATCTGATATAGGTTCTACATATACCTTCACACTAAACTTATTTACACAATAGGCAAGTTGTAAAAAAGAATTATAACCAATGGAATGAACCATGAGAAAGAAGAAACAAAACCAAAAAGGAACAAAAAAAAAAAGAGAGAGAGAGAGCAAAACCAAACAAAAACAAAAAGGAACAAAAAAAAAAAAAGAGAGAGCCTCAATCTGCATTCAAACTATAATTCTTTTTCTGGATATGCATAGCTTTTTCCATCATGAGTCTTTTGGAGCTGCCTTAGAACTTTGTGTTGCTGAGAAGACCCAGGTCTACCAAAGTTAGTCATTATAGATACTGTGTGCTTGTAATTGTGTGTAATGTTTTCCTGGTTCTGCTCTCCTGACTCTTCAGATCACGCAAGTCTTTCCAGGTTATTATGAAGTTCATCTGCTCTTCATTTCTTATAGCACAGTAGTGTTTCATTACATTCATATACCACAACATGTTTAGCCATTGCCCAATTGACAGGCATCTCCTTGATTTCCAATTCTTTGCCATGACAAAAAGGGCTGCTATAAATATTTTTGCAATATGGGTTCTTTTCCCACCTGTATGATCTCTTTGGGATACAACACTAGAAGTGGTATTGCTGGGTCAAAGGGTATGGACATTTTTATAGCCCTTTAGGCATAGGTCCAAATTGCTCTCCAGAATGGCTGGATCAATGAACAACTCCACCAACAATATAACAGTGTTCATTCTCTCCAGCATTTATGACTTTCCTGTTTTCTCATGTTAGCCAATCTGACAGGTGAGATGTGGTATCTAAGAGTTGTCTTGATTTGCATTTCTCTTATCAATAGTGATTTAGATCACTTTTTCATGTGAGTATAGATATCTTTAATTTCTTCCTCTGAAAATTGTCTGTTCATATCCTTTGACAATTTATCAATTGGGGAATGACTTGTATTCCTAAAAGTTTGACTCAGTTCCCTGTGTATTTTAGAGATGAGGCCATTATCAGAAACACTGGTTGTAAAAATTCTTTCCCAATTTTCTTCTTCCCTTCTAATTTTGGTTCCATTTTCTTTGTACAAAACTTTTCCACTTAACGTAATCAAAATTATCTATTTTGCATTTCATAACATCATTTCTTGTTTGGTCATATATTCTTCCCTTCTCCATAAATCTACCAGGTAAATTATTTCCTGCTCTCCCAAAATGCTTATATTATCAGGCTTTATATCTAAATTGTGAACTCATTTTGACTTTCTTTTGCTATACAGTGTAAGATACTGGTCTATGCCCAGTTTGTACCATACTATTTTCTAGTTTTTCGAACACTGTTTGTGAAATACTGAGTTCTTATCCCAGAAGCTAGACTCTTTGGGTTTATCAAAGAGTTGATTGCTATAGTCACTGATTACTGTGTCTTGTGTACCTAACATATTCCAGTGATCCACCACTCTGCTGCTTAGCCAGTACCAAGTAGTTTTGATGATTGCTGCTTTATAATACAGTTTAATATCTGGTATGGCTAGGCTAACTTCCTTAATATTTCTTTTCATTAATTCCCTTGATACTCTGTACCTTTTGTTTTTCCAGATGAATTTTATTATTATTCGATCCAGCTCTATAAAATAATTTTTTGGTAGTTTGATTGGTATGGCACTAAATAAGTAAATTAATTTAGGTAAAATTGTCATTTTTGTTATATTAGCTTAGCCTAACCACAAGCAACTGATGTTTTTCCAGTTATTTAGATCTGACTTTATTTGTGTGAAAAGTGTTTTGTAATTGTGTTCAAGTAGGTCCTGGGTTTCTCTTGGCAGGCAGACTACCAAATATTTTATAGTATCTACATGTATTGGGAATCAAGATGGGCTCTTAGCACTTATTCAACCAAGTGCCCTTGAAGAGTTTGGCTTTGTTTACTTGATTAAATTAGGAGTCCTTGATGACCTCCTTGCCTCAAGGGAAAGCCTAGTTTACATGGGTTTGAGTGACATGTTTGTGACATCAGAGGCTTTGAGACCACATGGGTTTAAGTCACATTTTTGTGACAATTTTAGGTCACGTGGGTGAGTCGCATGTGTGATTCACCTTTGACCCTAAACAAGATATATAAACCCAGAGGCTGGCTTTCTCTTTTGGAGCTCTGAGCCACGGCAGGAGTGGTATGTGACTCTAGGCAAGCTGTTATTATGAGCTCCCCAGCTTTGAAGAAAACCCAGATGTTGATGCTTCTCTGGTAACTGCATATTGTGATTTTGTCAGACAGAAATCTATGTGTTGATTTGTGTTTATTTGCTCTGTTTATATTTGCTCTGAAGCTCAGGGTGCCGGCTTTTCCCCCTGAGCCGAAGAAATGATATTTGTATGTTGGATTAAAGTAAGATTGTTACGTTGGCTTTTCTGTGCAAAAACATTTCAATTCAACATAATAAAAATTATCCATTTTACATTTTGTAATGCTCTCTGTCTCTTATTGGGTCACGAATCCTTTTCTTTTCCATAAATCTGATAAGTAAATTATTCCTTGCTCTCCCAAATTACTTATACTATCAGCCTTTACTCCTAAATCATGAACCCATTTTGACTTTATTTTGGCATATGGTGTAAGATATTGGTCTATGCCCAGTTTCTGCCCTACCATTTAACAATTTTCCCAACAGTTTTTGTGAAATAGTGAATTATTAGCCCAGAAGCTGGCCTCTTTGGGTTTATCAAAGAGTAGATTGCTATAGTTGCTGACTTCTCCATCTTGTGTTCCTATCCTATTTCACTGATCCACAACTCTGTTTCTTAGCCAGTATCAGGCAGTTTTGATGACTGCTGCTCTATAGTACAGTTTAATATCTGGTATGGCTAGGCCACCTTCTCTAGCATTTCTTTTCATCAACACCTTAGATATTCTAGACCTCTTGTTCTTCCAGATGAATTTTGTTATTATTTTATCCAGCTCTGTAAAATAATTTTTTGGCATGTGGTATATTCAATTGGTATGGCACTGAATAGATAGATTAATTTAGGTAAAATTGTCATTTTTATTATATTAGCTCATCCTAACCATGAGCAACTGACATTTTTCCATTTATTTAGATGTGACTTTATTCGCATGAAGAGTGTTTCATAATTATGTTCATATAGGCCCTGGGTTTGTCTTGGCAGATAGACTCCCAAATATTTTATAGTGTCTATAATAACTTTGAATGGAATTTCTCTTTCTATCTCTTGCTGTTGGGCTTTGTTAGTAATATATAGGAATGCTGAGGATTTATGTGGGTTTATTTTATATCCTGCAACTTTGCTAAAGTTGTTTATTATTTCAAGTAGTTTTTTAACTTGATTCTCTAAGTAAATAATCATATCATCTGCAAAGAGTGATAATTTAGCTTCTTCTTTTCCTAATCTAATTCCTTCAATTTCTTTTTCTTCCCTTATTGCTACAGCTAATGTTTCTAGTACCAAATTGAATAGTAGGGGTGATAATGGACATCCTGTTTCACCCTGGATCTTATTGGGAATGCATCTAGTTATCACCATTACATATAATGCTTGTTGATGGTTTTAGGTAGATGCTATTTATAATTTTAAGGAAGGCTCCTTTTATTCCTATGCTTTCTAGTGTTTTTAATAGGAATGGGTGTTGTATTTTGTCAAAGGCTTTTTCTGCGTCTATTGAGATGATCATATGGCTTCTGCTAGTTTTGTTCTTGATATGGTCGGGAAGCAGAAAATTGGGAGAAAATCTTTACAACTAGTGTCTCTGATAAAGGCCTCAATTCTAAAACATGCAGGGAACTGAGCCAAATATACAGGAATACAAGTCATTCCCCAATTGAGAAATGGTCAAAGGATATGAACAGGCAGTTTTCAGAGGAAGAAATTAAAGGTATCTATAGGCATACGAAAAAATGCTCCAAATCACTACTCTAATCAGTAGTGATTAGAGAAATGCAAATCAAAACAACTCTTAGATACCACATCTCTCCTGTCAGATTGGCTAAAATAACAAAACAGGAAAATGAAAAATGCTGGAGAGGATATGGGAAAATTGGAACATTGTTACATTGCTGGTGGAGTTGTGAACTGATCCAGCCATTCTGGAGAGCTATTTGGAACTATGCCCAAAGGGTTATAAAAGTGTTCATACCCTTTGACCCAGCAATAGCACTTCGAGGGTTGTATCCCAAAGAACTCACACAAGTGGGAAAAGGACCCATATGTACAAAAATATTTAAAGTGGCTCTTTTTGTGGTAGCTAAGAATTGGAAATCAAAGGGATGCCCATCAATTGGGGAATGGCTGAACAAGCTGTGGTGTATGAAGGTAATGGAATACTATTGTGCTATAAGAAATGGGGATGATACGGACTTCATAACAGCCTGGAAAAACCTACATGACATAATGCTGAGTGAGCGGAGTAGAGCCAGGAAAACATTATACACAACCACAGATATATGGATTCCGTGACGACCAACCCTGACAGACTTCACTCTTCTCAGCAACACAAGGTACAAAGACAACTCCAAAGGACTCGTGATGGAGAATGCTATCTACATCCAGAGAAAGAACTATGAAGTATGAATGCAGATTGAGGCACACCATGCTAGCCTTCCCCCTCCTTTTGTTTTCTTTTTCTCTCTTTTGTTTTTGTTTTTGGGTTGGCTTTGTTTTTTTGGGTTTTTTTGGTCCTGTTTCTTCTTTCACATGATTCATTTCATTGATCACAGTTCTTCTCCATAACTTGACTAGTGTGCAAATTAATTCAATGCAAAGTTATACGTGGAAGCTATATGGGATTCCATACCATCTTGGGGAGGGAGGGGGGCAGGGAGGGAGGAAAATCTGGAACTCAAAATTATGTGGAACCAAATGTAGTAAACTAAAAATTAAAAAAAAATAAAGTAAGATTGTTAACCCCTTAATGGTGCATTCCTTAGTAAAGCAGATCAAAAGAACCTGGGCTTGCAGCATTCTTGTTGGGCTTGTGTTGGTTTTTCACCCGCACAGCAGCTGCTAGCCGAATTGTTGAAACACTACAGTAACTTTAAATGGAATTGCTCTTTCTATCTCTTGCTGTTGGGCTTTATTAGTAATAGATAGGAATGCTAGGGATTTATGTGGGTTTATTTTATATCCTGCACCTTTGCTAAAGTTATTTATTATTTTAAGTAGTTTTTTTTAACTTGATTCTCTAGGATTATCTAAGTAAATCATCATATCATCTGCAAAGAGTGATAACTTAGTTTCTTCTTTGCCTATTCGAATTTCTTCCATTTTTTTCTTCTCTTATTGCTAAAGCTAACATTTCTAGTGCCAAATTTAATAACAGGGGTGATAATGGACATCCTTGTTTCACCCCTGATCTTACTGAAAATGCATCTAGTTATCCCCATTACATATAATGCTTGCTGATGGTTTTACATAGATTCTACTTGTCATTTTAAAGAAGACTCCATTGATTCCTATGCTTTCTAGTGCTTTTAGTAGTAATGGATGTTGTATTTTGTCAAAAGCTTTTTCTGCATCTACTGAGATAATCGTATGGTTTCTGCTAGTTTTGTTGTTTGATATGATCAATTATGCTGATAGTTTTCCTAATATTCAACCAGCCTTGCACTACTGGAATACATCCTATCTGGTCATAGTATATTACCCTCATGATAAGTTGCTGTAATTTTTTTGCTAATATTTTATTAAAAATTTTTGCATCTATATTCATTAGGGAAATGGGTCTATGATTTTCTTTCTCTGTTTTGACTCTTCCTGGTTTAGGTATTAGTACCATATTTGTGTCATAAAAAGAATTTGGTAGGCCTCCTTCTTTGCCTATTTTCCCAAACAGTTTATAAAGCATGGGAATTAATTGTTCTTTAAATATTTGATAGAATTCGCTTGTAAATCCATCTGGCCATGGAGACTTTTTCCTGGGGAGTTCATTGATGGCTTGTTCAATTTCTTTTTAGTAGATGGGGTTATTTTGGCATTTTACTTCTGCTTCTGTTAATCTGGACAATTTATATTTTTGTAAACATTCATCCATTTCCTTAAGATTATCAAATTTATGGGTAAACAATCTGGCAAAGTAATTCCTAATTACTGTTTTAATTTTCTCCTCGGGGATCAGAGCCAAGATGGTGGCTGGAAAGCATCAGCTCCCCACCGAGCTCCTCCAAAAACCTATAAAAAATGGCTCTGAACCAATTCTAGACCTACAGAACCCAGAGAATAGCAGAGGGAAGCAGGGCTCCAGCCCAGGACAGCCTGGATGGTCTCTGGGTGAGGTCTATCCCGCATGGAGCTGGGAGCAGAGCGGAGCAGAGCCCAGCGTGGGCGGCACGGACCAACCAGACCAGGAGTCGGGCGGAGCGTGCCCTAGTGCCCTGAATCAGTGAGCTGCAGCAGTTACCAGACTTCTCAACCCACAAACACCAAAAACAACAGAGAAAGTTAGTGGGAAAAGCTGCTGGGGACAGAGTTTATAAAGGAGCTCACTGTTCGGCCACCGCCCCGGGGGCAGAGGAGGTGGGGCAGCTACAGAACTACAGCTGCAGTTGCTTCCAGCCCCAGGCCCACCTGGTGGGAGGAATTAAGTGGTGGATCAGAACAGGAGTGAAGAGCCTGCTGAAGATCTAAGTCCAGTCTGGGTTGGGGGTTCTTGGTGAAGGAGGAGTGCTGGTGCGGCAGAGCTGGTGCATCCCCACAGGCTTGGAACATAGTTCTCTTAACTCTACAAGCAGTCATACCCCGCTGAAAAACTCAAGGGTCAAGTTAGTTGGCTGGGAATATGGCCAGGCAGCGAAAACACATCCAGATTCAGTCTCAGACTCTGGAATTTTTCTTTGGTGACAAAGAAGACTAAAACGTAAAGCCAGAAGAAGTCAACAAAGTCAAAGAGCCTACACCAAAAGCCTCCAAGAAAAACATGAACTGGTCTCAGGCCATGGAAGAGCTCAAAAAAGAGTTGGAAAAGCAAGTTAGAGAAGTAGAGGAAAAATTGGGAAGAGAAATGAGAAGGATGCAAGAAAACCATGAAAAACAAGTCAATGACTTGCTAAAGGAGACCCCCCAAAAAACTGAAAAATATACTGAAGAAAACAACACCTTAAAAATAGACTAACTCAAATGGTAAAAGAGCTCCAAAAAGCCAATGAAGAGAAGAATGCCTTCAAAGGCAGAATTAGCCAAATGGAAAAGGAGGTCCAAAAGACCACTGAAGAAAATACTACCTTAAAAATTAGTTTGGAGCAAGTGGAAGTTAGTGACTTGATGAGAAATCAAGATATTATAAAACAGAACCAAAAGAAATAAAAAAATGGAAGACAATGTGAAATATCTCATTGGAAAAACCACTGACCTGGAAAATAGATCCAGGAGAGATAATTTGAAAATGATTGGACTACCTGAAAGCCATGATCAAAAAAAAGAGCCTAGATATCATCTTTCAAGAAATTATCAAGGAGGACTGCCCCGATATTCTAGAGCCACAGGGCAAAATAGAAATTGAAAGAATCCACAGATCGCCTCCTCAAATAGATCCCAAAAAGAAATCTCCTAGGAATATTGTCACCAAATTCCAGAGCTCCCAGATCAAGGAGAAAATATTGCAAGCAGCCAGAAAGAAACAATTTGAGTATTGTGGAAACACAATCAGAATAACCCAAGATCTAGCAGCTTGAGATTGAAGAGCTTGAATTAAGAGATTAAGAGATTGAAGGGCTTGGAATACGATATTCTGGAGGTCAATGGAGCTAGGATTAAAACCTAGAATCACCTACCCGGCAAAACTGAGTATCATGCTCCAAAGCAAAATATGGATTTTCAATAAAATAGAGGACTTTCAAGCTTTTGCAGTGAAAAGACCAGAGCTGAATAGAAAATTTGACTTTCAAACACAAGAATCAAGAGAAGCATGAAAAGGTAATCAAGAGAAAGAACAAGAAAAAGAAATTGCAAGGGACTTACTAAGGTTGAACTGTTTTGTTTACATTCCTACATGCAAAGATGATGTGTATATGATTCATGAGACCTCAGTATTAGGGTAGCTGAAGGGAATATGCATATACATATATATATATGTGTATATATATATATATATATATATAGGTTTATGTATATATATGTATATGTGTGTATGTATGTATATATGCATGTGTGTACATATATATATATATGTACATATATATATATGTCTCTCTCTATATATATATATATAGAGAGAGAGAGAGAGAGAGAGAGAGCAGGCACAGGGTGAGTTGAAGATGAAGGGAAGATATTTAAAAGAAATAAAATCAAATTAAGGGATGAGAGAGGAATATATTGAGAGAGGGAGATAGGGAGAGATAGAATGGGGTAAATTATCTCGCATAAAAGTGGCAAGAAAAAGCAATTCTGTAGGAAGAGAAGAGAAGGCAGGGAATGAGTGAATCTTGCTCTCATCAAATTTGACCTGAGGAGAGAATACCATACATACTCATTTGGGTATCTTACCCCACTGGAAAAAAGGAGGAAGAAGACAAAAAAAGGAGGGATGATAGAAGGAAGGGCAGATGGGGGTGGAGGCAATCAAAACCAAACACTTTCGAAAGGGGACAGGGCCAAGGGAGAAATTTCAATAAAAGGGGATAGGTTAGGAATGAGCAAAATATAGTTAGTCTTTCCCAACATGAGTATTGTGGAAGGGTTATACATGATATGCATGTGGTCCATGTTGAATTGCTTGACTTCTTAGGAAGTGTGGGTAGGAAGAGAAGAGGGGAGAGAATTTGGAACTCAAAGTTTTAAAAACAGATGTTCAAAAAAAAAAGTTTTTGCATGCAACTAGAAAATAAGATACACAGGCAATGGGGCGTAGAAATTTATCTTGCCCTACAAGAAAGGAAGGGAAAAGGGGAGGGGAGGGGAGTGGGGTAACAGGAGGGGGGGCTGACTGGGGAATAGGGCAACCAGAATATATGCCATCTTGGAGTGGGGGGGAGGGTAGAAATGGGGAGAAAATTTGTAATTCAAACTCTTGTGAAAATCAATGCTGAAAACTAAATGTAATAAATAAATTAGATAAAAAAAAGAAATGAGGCATCATAGAAGTATTATAGAGTGGAGCACACCACTTAAACATTGAAAGGAAAGAAGAAGAATCTTGGAGAAAATCTAAGTTACAGAAAAATTGCTGATCTATAGCAGTGGAGTTTCTGTAGCAGTAGTTCCCTACACTAATGAAATCAGAGATCTGGACCAAAAAACCAACCCTATATGACAAACCATCCACACACCCATAAGTGAAAGGAAGAAGGCAAGAGTGGGATAAACTTCAATATGGGGAAGTAAAGGATTATCCATGTTCTTATGACATCAAGGCCCAGTAAAAATCGTCATTTGCACTTGCTATTTCTGATCCTAAAAGATACATAAGTTAATTTGGGCCCCTGTTGTCAGAAAATTTTTAGTGAACTCATGGGAATATTTTCCTTATTTCTTGCTTATTGTTCATTGAAAGAATGAAAAGTGAAATTATTTTAGCAAATTATAATTGTATTTTGGAGAGCAAGTACAAATTTTGATGCTACTCACATGTGGCACCAGAAGCCTAAATATCTTTTGTGAAAAGTAATTGATCTTGAAGGTGGAGAATGGTGTTTTGAATTTTTTTAGATGTCTACTTGTAGGACTGGTCCATGTGCTCTTTCTAAAGGATTTTGCCTTTTATGAAACACCAGTCCATTTTGGTAACGTCAAAGCCTACTGTGTTCAAGTGAATTAGATGTGCCCCTTCCCTATCTCCCACCAAACCTTTATGAACAAATTGTGTAGAATGCACACTTGCATAAAACCTTTGGAAATGGAAAGTCATAAGCTTTCAGAGGTGGACAAGTTTCTTTGTATGGACAAATGTTTTTGATCTGTTTCATAATTTCATACTTCATGTAAAGCATCAGGAACAATTTGGACACGTGTTTACCTGAAGGTAGCAGACTTAATCTATCAGATGATTTTAGCAATTACTCAAATGGAGTATAACATTTTTACCACCATCATGTCTGCTTTTGTTACATTATTAATTCAACTTGTGGACAAGGGTGTTGCTCAGAATATAAAATGTTATAGAAATTTCAAGAATGATGGTTTATTACATAAGCAAGCACCATACAGAACTTCCAGTCTTACAAAAGATGAATTTTTTAATATTGCTTGTGCCTCAAGGTGTTAAAAAGTGAAATATTAAAGGGCTTGGAGAAAAAAAAAAGCTTTCAAGGTAGAGAGAAAGATGGAGGTGGTGGTGGTGGGCAACGCGTGAACCTTTCTCACATTGGAATTGGCTCAAAGAGGGAATAACATACACAATAACAGTTGGGTATAGAAATCTATCTTACCCTACAGCGAACTAGTTTGGGAGGCAAAGAAAAGAAGGGGGTGTGGTGCTGATAGAAAGAATGGAAGATTGGGTAAGTGTAACCAGAATGGCCTTTGTTTTCTTTGAATGACTCAATTTATCTCAGTGAGCTTTACCAGGTACTAAGCCCCAGGCCCAAACCCCATTAGGTGTTAACATAATCCATGTGGATGTGAACCAACCAGGGTCCTAAGGGGAGGGGCCAACTTAAGAACCAATCACCACAGCCTGAGCTCTGGTGATTCAGATGATGTTTGATGTCTGAAGCCCTATAAGAAGGGAGGACAGAGCCATTTGTGCGGGGCTCTGGAGATGGTGTTGATGAGGAGACTCCGGGCAGCTGTAGCTAAGGAGCCCTCCAGCTTGTAAACCTGGATGTTGAGATTCTGTTGAACTCTGGTAACTGTGTTAGGATTTGAATCAGACAAAGTCTGTTGATGTTTGTAATCTGTTTGCATTTTGTTTTGAAGTTCAGGGTGTTGGTTTTTTTTTTTTCCCATGAACTAACTGAATAATATTTGAGTGCTGAATTAAAAGTAAGCTTGTCAACCCCTTCACCTTGCTTCACTTGCTTAAGCAGATCGAAAGAACCTGTGATGTTGGCAGCTTTCTGGGTGCTGGCTGTGGGTGAATCTTATACCCCCACAGAAGCTGCTACCCGGATTGTTGAAACAGTGAGGTAGTGGTCAAAAGCAAAACACTTTTGAGGAAGGAAAGGGAAAGGGGGGTGAATGGGATGAACTCATAAAACAGAAGTGGATAGCAGAGTGGATTGCATAATTTGGACATGGGCATGGTGCTGTGAGCAAATTGGGAGCCCGTGGAACGGTTTGCCTGTTGGACACATGGATAGGGGAAGAGTTTGTGATCAGATGAGAGATGAAGAGCCTTGTGTGATGCAGAGTAAATAATTTTGATTGCATTAAATTGAAGGGTTTTTACTTGACTAGAACCAATGTAGTCTGGATTAGAGGGAGAGAAAAAAACTGGAAAAAGTTTTTTGCAGCAGAGTTTTCTGGTGAAGATCTTTTTTCTTAAGTATGTGGAGAGCTGAGTCAAATTTAAAAGAATACAAGACAGTACCCAATTGATAAATGGTCAAAGGCTATAAAGAAGAAATCAAAGCTATCTAGTCATATTAAAAATTCTCTAAATCACAACTGATTAAATAAATGAAAATTAAAACAACTCTGAGGTACTACTTCACATCCATCAGATTGGCTAACATGACAGAAAAGGAAAATGACAAATGTTGGAGGCAATATGGAAAAATTGGGACACTCATTCACTTTTGACTTAGCAATACCACTACTAGGTCTATATCCCAAAGAGATCAAAGAAAAAAAGAAAAGGACCTGTGGGTACAAAAATATTTTACTCTTTTTATAGTGGTAAAGATGAAAAATTTCAGGAATATTCATCAATTGGGCAATGACAACAAGCTGTGGTATATGATTGTGATGGAATACTATTGTGCTATAAGAAGTAATGAGCTCTCAGAAAAACTTGTAAAGACTTAAATAAACTAATATAAAGTGAAGTAAGCAGAACCAGGAGAACATGGTACACAGTAATACTGTACAATGGTCAACTGTGAATGACTTAGATATTCTCAGCAATACAATGATCTGAGACAATTCTGAAGAACTTTTGATGAAAAATGTTATCCACCTCCAGAGAAAGAACTGATGGAGTCTAACTGCAGATTGAAACATACTTTTTTACTTTCTTTTTTTTGGTCTGTGTTTTCTTTTACAACATATAGAAATATGTTTTGCATGATTGCACATGTATAAGCTCTACCAAATTGCTTGTTTCTCAATAAGAAAGGTGGGGAGGGAGGGAGAGAATCTGGAACTCGAAATGTAAAAAAAGAGAAATATAAATATCGTTTTTACATGTAACTGGAAAAAATAAAATATTTTTAAAAATAAATAAAGAATGGAGGGGGAAGCAGTTTTCCATGTGGACATGAAATACCATAATGTCTACATTATATTTGGTTCTATTTTATACATAAGGCATATCTCCTTTCATGTGTGAACAGTTTGGTTTCTAAAAGATCGGACAAAGAGCATTTATGAAAAGAAAAGTGATAAAAAACATCAACTTGTGAAAAAATGTAGTTGCAAATAAAATATTAAGGAGAGATGCAAATTGTTCTAAGGACCAGACAGGGAACTACCCTTCAAATGAATGTACTGAAAAGAGTTGTGTGAAGCAGAACAAAAATTGAGTTAATAATAGTGAAAGAATGTTGTAGCCCATTGTCCCATTTGCATGTGACTGTAGAGTTTTGAAGTTTATAGTTGAAAAAATTATAAATCAAATAACTGGGGACTATGGGCAGACTACATAAGGACTGGGTAACACAGAAAAATTTGTTTTGTAGGTTTCTGGGCTGAAACTGAGTTTGTATACTATAGTGACAATCCAACAATTTCTCAGTCTCTTCCTTTTTGGTGGTAAGTTAAAAAAAAAAAAACAACTCCTGTGAGCTGCTATGTGAGAGAAAGAGCTGCTGCCTTATCTCCCACCTGGATACCAGGCATACATGAGCGCATGGTATTTCTTCTTTGTTTGTTCTTCCCTGATTTTAAGTAATTAAGTATTCCAAGATAGGAGTGCCCAGGAGATCCTGCGAGTTTGGTAGATTTATCAAAGCTATTACAGGTCCTACTAGCAACTGGAGTCCACTTATGGTGGTAGTAGTGGCCACCAGAATGATAGCAACTAACAATAGAAGAAACAGCTGCACAGGTATATGGAAATACAATCACTCAAGGTTAGTAGTGGTTTCAGAAATTGTGAACCATTCTGAGAGAGAGATGTCCTGGCTACTAACTATAGAAAAGCACTGATCCTCAGAATCCATAAGAGCTATACCCATAAGGGAAACTCTGCGAGGAATCCATAAAGGGCTCCCAGGACTAGGATTTTTAAGGTACATCTTTACCCTATGTGTTCTCTACATTTCTGCCTGACTAATTCTGTGTTTTAGGTTTGATACCACTCTCTTCAGAACATCTGCGGAAGAAGAGGGAATGTCCTGGTTTGGGGATAGGAGTTTAATGACAATTGTTCTTGCTGTATACCTTCTCAGTAAACCTTATTTGTAAAAGCTAATGGAGTTCAACTGGTTGATAATGGGAATGCACCAGTGAGAGCTTAGTAGCTACAGTTACAGTCCCCTCATGATTATCCATACAGCCCTTAAGAAATAGTAGTTATTTGATGTCTGGAGGCCAAACCTGCCAGCATGAAAAGAAGCTAGTAGAGTGAGTCCTCCCCAACAATTATGTTACTACACAATTTTTATATGAGAAACTCTCAAGATGTAAAAACAATTTGGAGAATCCTCTTGCTTCTTTTGCTTCCTATGCAGCCACTTAAGAAACCCAGGGAAATCTCTGCATCTACCATGTCCTCACGGCATCCTCTTTCTTGTAGGCAGGCAAAAAATACAAGAAAACTTCCCAGAATTTCTGAAAATAGGAAACAAAGTGCCAGTTTTAAGAAGCCCCAGATAGACCTTAAG